>NC_029785.2:97910586-97912153 GCF_000816755.2 Arachis ipaensis | reverse complement strand
GTTTAGTTTTTTTTAAGTGATAAAATTAGTTACTTTTATTGATGTATCAAAACATGATCAGATGTCTGGATAAAAATTTGTTACACTATTAATGAATGAAAAATTTTAAAATAAAAACTATAATCTAACTTAACATTTAAATTGTTATTATCTCACAAATTATAATATTAAATGCTCTGATTTTATCTTGAGTATAATTTTGGTTTGCATAAACACAAAATAAAAAAAAATTAATAATCTTTTATTTTATGATTCTTTATCTTGGATTTCTTTTCTTCTGTCTGATTAAACATTTGTTTAAGGTTAACTTTTGATTATTACTATTTTAAAGAAGGTAAAGAAAAAGAATTTTTAGTAAACACTTTAAAAACCAGTAATCAAAATACATAAGATAAAAAATTAATGTAAATTAAAACAAAATCAATTTATTTATTTTAGTCAAATTAAATAACGTAACTAATATAATTGATTATTTATAGACTTATCGTTAATATGGTCAAATATAATATTAAATAATTCGATATTTACCAATAAAAATGTACCTGAATAATTTTATTGTTGACAAAAATATACTCAAATTTTGTTATCCACAAAAATGTCTTCAAATGATTTTAAAATATAATAAAAAATTCCAACATTAAATACGTATTCTCAAAAAATATCTTAGAAATTGAATTTTGATACGGTTTTTTTTGTAAGTAAGATTAAAAAAAATAAGATATTTTTAATTTATTCTTGAAATTTGGTGATTTTTTGTTAAGTATATATTTTTTGTGTGATTTTTTTGTCAACAACCAATAATACTTTTAAAAAAATAAAAAAATATAGAGATCAAATTTTGCTCTGACTTTTTTTCGTTTTCTAAATATTTATTCAAGTGTTGTTACCAAAATTTTGATCAAATGAATAAATTATTTGCTAAATAGAAAAAATTTGTCACTTATAAAAATATAATGTTTATTAGTTATTTTTGTTATACTTTCAAATCATTCAGGAGTTATTTATCGATATCATCTTTCAGAGTCTTTTTTGTCAGTGCCTAAATTTTTCGAATATTGAATCAAATATATTAGTTGTCAAATACAAAAGTAGTTTGTCACTTACAAAAAAATAATATTCTTTTGGATATTTTTGTTGCATTTAAAAATTATTTGAGAGTATTTTTATCGACATTAAAATTTGAATATATTTTTGTCAACGATAAAATTATTTGAGTATATTTTTAGAAGTTTATCTGAAAATAAATAAAAAAACACCTTAAAAAACATACCATGTTAGTTATATTATTAATTGAAGAAATTTAATTTTAATAATATACAATAAATAGATTATAACAAAGCATAAACAGGAGAAGGAAGAAGAAAATTAAAACAGAGCATTAGTGAGATAGAATTTACGTAATACGAAATTGAATGATGATTCTAATATAGTGAAGATGTTATTTAGTAAAACAACACTAACATTATTTTGTAGGGTCAGCAAAAAATATAATTTTTAAATAATTAGGCCTAAAGCATAATAACAAAATAATGTTCTAGTCACCAAAAAAAAAAAATAATGTTCAATA
>NC_029785.2:97909762-97910521 GCF_000816755.2 Arachis ipaensis | reverse complement strand
ATCTTGAATCTTGAATATATATTATTATTCTTATTAAAATGTCATAAAATTTCAGTTAATTTAGCATAAAATTAATATTTAAGCTATGATAAGTTACAATTTGAGGTATAGAGTTAAAATTATTGTGAATATTTGTACCTTATCTTATAAATAAGCCAAATCCTGTAAAAAATATTTTAAATATTTTTTGAGTTGGTTTTGGTGATTGTTAAAACAAAAATGAATGAAATATGTTTCATAATATTTATAAATAGGTGAATTTTCTCCAATTCTTCCTACTTTAAAGAGTAAGTTATCTTTTATTACATGTCACAGTATTGTTGGTTGAAATAAATTAATTTATTATAATTAAATTTAACCATTCATCTAATTTAAATTTTGATAACTTAACTAATGAACTATAGTATAATTCTTTTTTTATAATTTATAAAAATCATTAAAGAAGTTTTATTTTATAATTTTTTTCTCAAACCACAAATTTATTAATCATTTTTAACCAAGAAAACCTAAAAAAAAATGAATAGATAAAAAAAATTCTGATAATGTTATCGCTTGATAATTTTATCTTACTTCCTTCGTATTTAAAAAATTTTCATTCTTCATATAAAGACAAAGACAATTTGCAGAAAAATAGTTAATTTGGGGTTGTTGACAACAAGAGAAAAAAATAGGAGATAAAAAACTATGCAATCTACATGCAATTTAAAATTCAAATTTAATTGGGTGAAATTAAGGAGATTTATTTTATAAAATGTTATT
>NC_029785.2:97877775-97885405 GCF_000816755.2 Arachis ipaensis | reverse complement strand
TACGATTTTATGTACTTATATATATCTTAATTTATTTATTTAGTAAGTTCATTCAATATACACTACTCTAATTAAACTATAGTTGAAAATAAACTTTATTGTAATAGAGGATTTTTTAGTAACAATCAAATATATAAAGTATAAAGTTTTTTGAAAAATATGAAGGAAGCAAGCCAGAATTGTGAAGATAACATTTTGGACATTTTTAATGTCTCTTGAAATATTTGTTTTTTACGATTTTATGTACTTATATATATCTTAATTTATTTATTTAGTAAGTTCATTCAATATACACTACTCTAATTAAACTATAGTTGAAAATAAACTTTATTGTAATAGAGGATTTTTTAGTAACAATCAAATATATTATATATAAAGTTTTTTGAAAAATATGAAGGAAGCAAGCCAGAATTGTGAAGATAACATTTTGGACATTTTTAATGTCTCTTGAATTTTTTTATATTTGTTTTTTTATCATTTGATTTTTTTGTTGGAAATGATTAATAAATACATGGTTTGAGAAAAAATAAATTACAAAATGAGATTTTTTAGATGATTTTTATAAATTAAAAAAAAATTATACCATAGTTAATTAGTTGGGTTATCACTACAAGAAAAACGTTGAGTACTGTTGAATTTATGGTAAAAAAATGATTGAAATTCGACGATAATTTAAATACTGTCAGAAATAATCAAACAGTATAAACCTAGCCGGTAAATATTTATCGTCGGATTTTTTCGTCCGACGGTGATTACCGTCGAAAATTGCAAACAGATTATCAGCTAGAAAAACCAATTGGTTACCGGCGGATTATGTAAGACCCAGAACTTTTAAAAAGTCTTATTATGATCAAGTCTCAAATCATATAGTTATTTATAGCCTTAATTTCGAAAATCAGTTTATTAAAGATGATTAAGGCAAGTCTTGATTTATTGGATTTGAGATAAGTTATGATTATTATCCAATTTCACAATTATTGGATTATTTTCTATATTTGAATTATAAAGTTGATAGTTATAAAATAATAAGGATTTTATATGATTTGGATTAGATAAGTAATATTTTAAATATTAATATTGCTATTTTAGAAAAATGAAGAAATTAAGTATATTATTTCTAATTATTTGATTTGGGCATTTTATTGAAAATAATTTGCGAAATTGGTGAGCAAATGGTATTTTCTATATATAATAGTGTTGGATTTAATTTGGGTTTCAATTACTATATTATTCCCAATTTTAAGTGAAATTACCAAATTGCCCTTAACCCTAAGTTTAAAAAATGAAACCCTAAAGCCTCCAACCCAGCAACCGAAACCCTACCTGCCTTCCCTTTCACCCACGGACAGCAACACCCATGGTTTCCCCTTCCACGACTGAAAGTAGCAGAATCAAAGAGGGAAAGGGAGATTGAGCTGCAGCGAGAGCGGGAGGAGGGAGCTCATCGCTGCCATCGTGCCTCACCACGCCGTGCCGCCGTAGCAGTCCATGCTGCCAGGATCACCGCCGCATTCCACGCCTTGCCGCCGTCGTTGTACACCGAAGGGAGAAAGAGAAAGAGACACGGAGTCAGCGTCGCGCAGAGAAGGACTCGCCGCCAGCTCCATCGTCTTCACTGCCTTACCACCGTCGAGCTCGCAACCTTGGAGGGAGCACAGCGCCGCCGTGAGTCCTGACCAGAAGAGAGCGAGAGACCAAGAGAGGAACGTGGAGTCGGCGACGCACAGGGAGGCACTCGCAGCTGCCGTCGCGCGCCGTCGTGTGCTGTCGCTGCTGTTTGAGCAGTCATCATCCCCTCCATTCTACTGCTCTGGTCTGCCGCCGCCACTGCTAGAGATCCGCCCGATCTAATCTGAAGGAAAGAAAGAGGATCAGGGCGCCACTGCAACTTGCGCTGTGAGCTGCTGCACCGCCACTGTTGGGGGGTCTGCCACCGGTCCGATCTGAGGGAGAGGAGATGCGATCGGAGGAGCAGGCGTGGGGTTATCACCGCTGCTGCCAGCTCCTGGGTGCCGCCCAAGCTGCCGCTCCGGCCGCCCAAAACCCCGCTGCCGTCGCCGGAGAACTCTTCCGGTAAGGGTTGTAATTGCGGTTTCTGCCTTTTTGGATTTTGAGAAGGTTTTAATGCTGCGTGGTTTTTATAGTTGATCCACCGGAGCTTCTGGTCGTCGCTGGAGCTGTTGCCGGGCCTGTTCGAAATCGCAGCTGTTTCGTTTCGCTAGTTCAGTAAGTACTTATGTTTTAGAAAGCCTCGCGTTAGTATTCTGTTGCGTTCGGTTAATGAATATGAGTTTTGATAATGTGGGGTCGAGTCCTGATTATTGTATGTTGCGATTAGTGTTGCTATGGTTATTGCGAACGTGACTTGGAGCTGAGGTTTCGGTTGCTGTCAGTTCGAGTTGAGGCGGGAAAGGACTCTGTGAGGCGTTTGGGTTATGGAATTGCGTTTTGAGGTAGGGGCGCTTTCCGAAAACTATAGTTTTTTATTGGAATTATTACTGAACCGATTCTTTAAAGCTTTATAAATGAGTTAAATCGGTTGATATTGAGTCGATTTTTGAAATGGTTTCTTTGAGGTATGCCATTGAGGCGACTGTTGGATTTAGCTTGTTTTTGAATTGATTTCTGATTTTGAGCTGTTAAAAAGGAATGAAAAACGGTTTAGTTGGGACCCGAACCGGGTGGCAAAAGTCCAAGTTTTAGGGGAGGTGCTGCCGAAATTTCTATAAAATCCGAGTCTTTATTGAAATGTTGTCTGGAAAATGATGAGTTAAAGACCTCTACTATTTTATTTGAATTATCGAGAAAAGGATGATTCATGCTTTCGAAATGAACTAATAAAGAGGAAATTGTGATTTAGTCTTGCCTATGCTTCAGTTGCATGCTCTGAGCGTTTGTCATGGAATAGGTCTTGTCGAATGACGAGAATTAGAGCTTTATGCACATGACGATCTATTGATTAACGCTGTTAGTCTTGCATTGCATAATTCTTGGTATTAAGTTTTGCCGGCTTAATACTAGTGAATTATGTATATGAAAGCACTGATGGGTTATCATAGATGAAATACGAGTTTTGAGTAAAGCGAATCGCGGGCTTTGGGAACGTTAAAGACTATTTCTCGAGGCTATTCAGTTGTGTGTCTTGAATTTTATTCGAGTCGATCTGTTCTTTTATACCCTAACCTGAAGTTCTTGTTTGCTAATCCTCTTGAAAAGTAGTTTGATTTTCTCGACTCTATTCCTCTATTCATATGCCTTCTTGAATGATCTTAAGTGCATATGCTTGTTTGAAATCCTTGTTGCATCTCTCTTCCTCTGTTTGAGTTCTTCTTGATTCAAGTATTCTTTGATATAGTCTTGAACTTGTCTTAATGTGCTGTGACTTTTAACTCTGGGTTCTGTGTTCATTCTTAGAGAACTTGTTGATTCAGTTTTCCTCTTATTTGACAGTGATTACAGCTAATTTTGAGATTTTTATAAAAATTGCGGTTGACTAGATATACACTTATCTATATGTGGAACTTTGAAGATTTCTTATATAGTTTAACAACTATTTACTCCTAATACCTCGACTGTATTTTTACTGGTGTGCGGAATTGCACTTACTTTAAAGGTAAATTGACTTTCTAGTAATTTTACTATAGTTCCAATGCACATCTTCAATTGATTATGTATTTGGAATATTTTTCAAAATAAAAAAAAAAGAAAGGATTTACCACTTTTGTCTCGGTTGAGTTTCATTTGATAAGCTTTACTTAACTTATTTTGAATTGAGTTTGATTTAGCATACTACATGGTTTATGCCATTGTTGTTCTTTTGAAAGTGTTGGACTCATAGCTGTCTTCCTATGAACGGACTAAATTCTCTATTAAATCTTCCATCTCCATGAATGTCATGCTTGACCTTGTTTTTAACTGATCTTTTACATCTTGTGGATATTGCCATTGATCTTGGTTTTTCCTCTTGTGTGAATCTCACTCTTATGTGAGTCAGCTTGATTTGTTTCAATTTCATGCACCGTTTATCCTCTCATTATCTTTACAAGAGTTTTTAGTCAAAGATTTATCCTTGAGAGATTACTAATGGTTGAGTTGTCTTTTTCTATGACTTTTGTATTCTTTTGGATCAATTTAAAACTTGTTTGATGTTTCATGTCTAGTGGCTCTTGTTTGAACTACTTTAGATTAAGATCCTTTCTAGTATGGCTTGACTCCTTTTTAGTACATCTTAAACTTCTTGAATGTTCTTCTGAGATAGTGATTTCAACAACACTTTTAGAGTCTTGTTTTGAACCTTTTTAAAGAAGTTTTGAATTCTCTTTGAAGAAATATTAAACGGAATTTACTTTCTGTTGCTTGATTGAGATTGAAAACCATTGTTCAATTTTGATGAAGTTAATTTAAAAATCGGCATGCGCTATTTTAAATGAGGCCTTGGAGAGCTTCCTTGTTTAGTGGAAATCGGCTCGTTTGTAACACATCACTTATTTCCTTTACCAAATTGTAAGCAAATTTTTACTTCTGAGTTTCTTTTATAAAAAGAGTTTAACTTCCTCTTTCGTACTTACTATAAATGTTATACACGCTTGTTTGAATATGGACTTTGGGAGTTTCTGAACAAGCATTTGATTTTTCTCCTGAGTTTTGTGAATTACTTTTGGTTAAGATTGTGCACTTAACTAATTTTCTAAAATATTTGATGAAAATATTTTAGCTCTTAGCCAAGCCGGTATGCATCTTGTTTTTAAAACTCTACATGATCTATTTCAACATGAAATTGTATTGAAGTGAAGCCACATTTATGCTATTGCTACTCTCTTGAAGAATATTTGTTGCTCAACTTTTTTTCTAGACTGCAAAGTGGTTTTTTCGCAAGTTTTCGATTCTTTCATGACCAATGTATTCGAAAGTATTTTTAATCATGCTCTTGATTTCTGTGAGGTTTGTCTTGGGTTTGAAATATTCTCTTCTGTAAACCTCATGCTTCCTCGACTCAACTTGAGTTTGTTTCAAACTGATGCGCTGGTTTTCTTCTTATTGATCCTATTGAACTTCTTTGATCTAACGGTTATCTTTGAAGTTGTCAATTGAATTGTGTCTAGCAAACTTCATTGCTTGAACATCCTTGTTTATCTGGAATTAGATATATTCTTTCAAATCTATGAGTATTGTCTTTGACATTTGTCTCTCCTTTCTAAGATCTCATATTCTTCTGAGTAGACTCGAGAATTGTTTTGATATCACGTGCGACTTGTAGACGTAGTACCGCGATGTGTTAGTTCTTTAAGACGTGATATGTGTATACGGAATTTGAAGCGGTAGGTGTCCAACGTTATGAATTTTTGGTGTTTCGTTCCTTGCGAACGGGCTTGCAGTTGTCTGGCCTATGATCGGATATGAGGATTGTAAAGTGCTTAATGGGGTTGGAAAGTTGAAGCTTGGAGGTTGAGATGAGATTAGTGTGCGGAGGTTAAGCACGTCATTTTAACCCCATCATGTTTTATAACCTTCAATGCCTTGCCTTACTATCACATGTTTGAACCATGTCATCATTGCTTTGTGAACGCCCATCTTGATTTGCATCCTATTTGGTACCTCAAGTTTTCGTAAAGCTTTGAGATCATATGACCTTGTGCATTGAACCTATCTTGTAACGTTTGCTTTGCAATCACACACCTACCTTTGTATCCTTATGCATACGACCATCCAAGTATTTGAAAACCATATCAAGTCTCAAATCATATGGTTATTTATAGCCTTAATTTCAGAAATTATTTTATTAAAGATAATTAAGGCAAGTTTTGATTTATTGGATTTGAGATAAGTTATGATTATTATCCAATTTCACAATTATTGGATTATTTTCTATATTTGAATTATAAAGTTGATAGTTATGAAATAATAAGGATTTTATATGATTTGGATTAGATAAGTAATATTTTAAATATTAATATTGCTATTTTAGAAAAATGAAGAAATTAAGTATATTATTTCTAATTATTTGATTTGGGCATTTTATTGAAAATAATTTGCGAAATTGGTGAGCAAATGGTATTTTCTATATATAATAGTGTTGGATTTAATTTGGGTTTCAATTACTATATTATTCCCAATTTTAAGTGAAATTACCAAATTGCCCTTAACCCTAAGTTTAAAAAATGAAACCCTAAAGCCTCCAACCCAGCAGCCGAAACCCTACCTGCCTTCCCTTTCACCCACGGACAGCAACACCCATGGTTTCCCCTTCCACGACTGAAAGTAGCAGAATCAAAGAGGGAAAGGGAGATTGAGCTGCAGCGAGAGCGGGAGGAGGGAGCTCATCGCTGCCATCGTGCCTCACCACGCCGTGCCGCCGTAGCAGTCCATGCTGCCAGGATCACCGCCGCATTCCACGCCTTGCCGCCACCGTTGTACACCGAAGGGAGAAAGAGAAAGAGACACGGAGTCAGCGTCGCGCAGAGAAGGACTCGCCGCCAGCTCCATCGTCTTCACTGCCTTACCACCGTCGAGCTCGCAACCTTGGAGGGAGCACAGCGCCGCCGTGAGTCCTGACCAGAAGAGAGCGAGAGACCAAGAGAGGAACGTGGAGTCGGCGACGCACAGGGAGGCACTCGCCGCTGCCGTCGCGCGCCGTCGTGTGCTGTCGCTGCTATTTGAGCAGTCATCATCCCCTCCATTCTACTGCTCTGGTCTGCCGCCGCCACTGCTAAAGATCCGCCCGATCTGATCTGAAGGAAAGAAAGAGGATCAGGGCGCCACTGCAACTTGCGCTGTGAGCTGCTGCACCGCCACTGTTGGGGGGTCTGCCACCAGTCCGATCTGAGGGAGAGGAGATGCGATCGGAGGAGCAGGCGTGGGGTTATCACCGCTGCTGCCAGCTCCTGGGTGCCGCCCAAGCTGCCGCTCCGGCCGTCCAAAACCCCACTGCCGTCGCCGGAGAACTCTTCCGGTAAGGGTTGTAATTGCGGTTTCTGCCTTTTTGGATTTCGAGAAGGTTTTAATGCTGCGTGGTTTTAATAGTTGATCCACCGGAGCTTCTGGTCGTCGCTGGAGCTGTTGCCGGGCCTGTTCGAAATCGCAGCTGTTTCGTTTCGCTAGTTCAGTAAGTACTTATGTTTCAGAAAGCCTCGCGTTAGTATTCTGTTGCGTTCGGTTAATGAATATGAGTTTTGATAACGTGGGGTCGAGTCCTGATTATTGTATGTTGCGATTAGTGTTGCTATGGTTATTGCGAACGTGACTTGGAGCTGAGGTTTCGGTTGCTGTCAGTTCAAGTTGAGGCGGGAAAGGACTCTGTGAGGCGTTTGGGTTATGGAATTGCGTTTTGAGGTAGGGGCGCTTTCCGAAAACTATAGTTTTTTATTGGAATTATTACATATGGGTACTGATGTGAGATATTGTGTATTTGGTGATTGTATCTGCCTTATGTATCAATTGATTGACTCGAATGACTATGGATGTTGGTTTGGCTGAATTGTTGTGTGGCTTGTGAAATGTAATGTTTGAAGTTGATTCTTTAAATATTTGAAAAGAGTTTAATCCGTTGAGGATTGGTTTAAATTGAGTCAATTATTTTGATGATGTGAATGATAGAATACTCTTGAAATTCAGCCTGGGTTGCTTTAATTGA
>NC_029785.2:97875758-97876871 GCF_000816755.2 Arachis ipaensis | reverse complement strand
GGAATGGCTGTGTATGATTATACATATTGATTGGTTCTGGATTGAACCGTGAGCCGGAATGGCTGTGTATGATATGAATATTGGCTGGTTCTGGAATGAACCGTGAGCTGGATGGCTAAGATGGATGTTGATCCATGGATGAGATTGAATGTATGTTTATGCTGAATTATTGATAAATGTGAATGTTGCACTTCCACTATCTGAGATACGAGTTTCCCTGGGTAGTAGCAGTGGCTAGCCACCACGTGCTCCATGGTGAGACTTGATACTCTGTTGACCCTATGTCGTAAGTGTGGCCGGGCACTGTGAAAGTCCCGGATGAGCTCGCCCCCGTAAANTCTTTAAAGCTTTATAAATGAGTTAAATCGGTTGATATTGAGTCGATTTTTGAAATGGTTTCTTTGAGGTATGCCATTGAGACGACTGTTGGATTTAGCTTGTTTTTGAATTGATTTCTGGTTTTGAGCTGTTAAAAAGGAATGAAAAACGGTTTAGTTGGGACCCGAACCGGGTGGCAAAAGTCCAAGTTTTAGGGGAGGTGCTGCCGAAATTTCTATAAAATCTGAGTCTTTATTGAAATGTTGTCTGGAAAATGATGAGTTAAAGACCTCTACTATTTTATTTGAATTATCGAGAAAAGGATGATTCATGCTTTCGAAATGAACTAATAAAGAGGAAATTGTGATTTAGTCTTGTTTCTTAAGAAAGGCATTGCATCTCTTTCAGGAGAAGGTTATTTAGATGAAACTTGTGTTTTAAAGCTGTTTGGATGTGAAAAGGGTTTATGCCTTTGAATTTGACTTGGGGGTTTCAATTAAAGAAGTTTCAATGACTTTGAAAGAACCTGAATGTCTATTGACAAGTTTCATTTGAAATGTTTTGAGAAAGGTTTTAAGTACTCTTTGAACTCTGAACTTTTGCAAGACTAAAACAATTTTGAACAGTCGAAATGCTTTAGAATTTATCATGGGGGTTGAAGCTGGTTTTACCTAGGAAAAGGAAACGGCTTTGAAAGAAGTAAACGATTACGTGACTCGGTTTGGCTTAGATCCTATTTTATTACTCAAATCGGAAAGCCAATGTTTTAATGATTTTAAATGAATTTGGCGAAAT
>NC_029785.2:97873691-97875056 GCF_000816755.2 Arachis ipaensis | reverse complement strand
CAATAACTGTTTGTTTGTGTTTGCATCTTCCTATTTGTGTTTGCTACTGGGACTCTGTTGGATTGTGGTGATTGATTGATGGTTGGATTGTTTGGGCCTAGGGCCGTGGTTGGAATGAGATGAACCGATGGTTGATTTTGGTTTCGTGTTTCTGGTTTGGAATAAAATATGAAAAACTATTTTGGTTCAGTATAGATAAACCTTTTTGAAAGGCTTGATGTTTTGAGAATGGAATGGTTCCTCTTTCTTTCAGAAAATCCGACTTTACTTTTATTGTAAACCGTTGCTTTTGAAAAGAGGCATAAGACGGTTATTAATCACTGGTACGGTTTATCTTCATGTATCCTATTACAGTAATTCCCAAAAACCCTCTATTGAGAACCCTTTCGAGGATGATGTTTTCACCCCCCTACATTTTTCCCCTTTCAGGATATGGGCGCAGAAGTTACGAAGAGTTCATTTAGTTGTTGTTGAGATGCTTTGTATTGTGTTGATTATGGTTTATTGTACCCTCGCCTTTATCTTGATATATTCTGTAAGAGGGATAGGAATTGTATTGATTATTGCTTGTAATATTATTTATATATATATTTATGTATATATATGGATGTACTCTTTATGAGTTGTTGTAAGTTGTATGGTATTTATGGATGTACGTTATCGAACGAAAGTATTTTTGGGAGCGGTGTTGCGGTTTAAAGTTTTAAACAGGCTCATATTTTAGTAGTAAATAGTATAAAAGTCGTCGTAATGTCCGAGCTATCAGAGTTGCGCAGCCGGAAGCGTGAGCTTTGGTAGTTAGGGTGTTACAGATTATTCCGACGGTATTGTTGACGCTAAAAAATGTTATTTCGTGCACTGTTACCGTCGGAATAACCAAATCAACCTAACTCCACTAAATAAAAATCATCATAATTAAAACTTAAAATAATAACTAAATCAACCTAAATCCACTAAATAGGAATCATCATCATTGAAACTTAAAATAGTAACCAAATCAACCTAAATTCACTAATAAGGAATCATAACCATTGAAACTTTAAACATTAACTAAATCAACCTAAATCCAATGAACAGGAATCATAATCTTTGAAACTTAAAATAATAACCAAATCAACCTTAATCCACAAAACAGAAATCATGATGATTGAAACTTGAAACAATAATCAAATCAACCTAAATCCACTAAACAAGAATCATAATCATTGAAACTTTAAACGATAACCAAATCAAGCTAAATCCACTAAACATAAATCATAATCGTTGAAACTTAAAATATAACACCCTACCACACAAAGTGTTATGCTTAAGTCATAAAACTGAGGTGGTGAGGTATTACGACCTCTAAAAATAAAATAATATATA
>NC_029785.2:97860339-97863691 GCF_000816755.2 Arachis ipaensis | reverse complement strand
TGGCTGAAATTGAAGGAGCTGAGCAAAAATCTAATTCAGGCTGAAAAAGGACTGCTGATGCTGTTGGATTCTGACCTCCCTATACTCCAAGTGGATTTTCTGGGGCTACAGAACTCGAAATGGCGTGCTTCCAATTGCGTTGGAAAGTAGACATCCAGGGCTTTCCAGCAATATATAATAGTCCATACTTTGCACAAGGATTGACGACGTAAACTGGCGTTCAACGCCAGCCTTCTGCCCAAATCTGGCGGCCAGCGCCAGAAAAGGATCAAAAACTGGAGTTGAACGCCCAAACTAGACTTATTTTGGATCTGATGACATTTCAGATCTAAACTTTGTATTCTCTGACGGCATGAGTCTCTAAACCCCATTGTTGGGGGTGAGGAGCTCTGCTGTGTCTCAATGAATTAATACAAGTATTCCTGTTTTCCATTCAAACACGCTTGTTCCTATCTAAGATGTTCATTCGCGCTTAACTGTGATGAAGGTGATGATCTGTGACATTCATCACCTTCCTCAAATCATGAACGTGTGCCTGACAACCACCTCCGTTCTATATCCGATTGAATGAGTGTCTCTTAGATTCTTTAGTCAGAATCTCCGTGGTGTAAGCTAGAACTGATGGCAGCATTCATGAGAATCCGGAAAGTCTAAACCTTGTCTGTGGTATTCCGAGTAGGATTCAAGGATTGAATGACTGTGACGAGCTTCAAACTCCTGAAGGCTGGGCGTTAGTGACAGATGCAAAAGGATAGTAAATCCTATTCCAACCGGATCGAGAACCAACCGGTGATTAGCCGTGCTGTGACAGAGCGCGTGAGCGTAGTTTTCACTGGAAGGATGGAAGGTAGCCATTGACAACGGTGATCTACCAACACACAGCTTGCCATAGGAGGACATGCGTGCGTGAATCAGAAGACAGAGGAAAGCAGAGATTCAGAAGACAAAGCATCTCCAAAACTCCAACATATTCTCCAATACTACAANTAATACCTTACGTGAGTAAGGGTCGAATCCCACGGAGATTGTTGGTATGAAGCAAGCTATGGTCACCTTGTAAATCTCAGTCAGGCAGATATAAAGTGATAATGGTGTTTTCGAATATTATATAGTAAAATAGGGATAGAGATACTTATGCAAATCATTGGTAGGAATTTCAGATAAGCGAAAAGAGATGCTTTTCGTTCCTCTGAACCTCTGCTTTCCTGCTATCTTCATCCAATCAGTCTCATTCCTTTAGGTTCTGGATCCTTTTCTGGCGCTGGACGCCAGATTTGGGCAGAAGGCTGGCGTTGAACGCCAGTTTACGTCGTCAATTCTTGGTCAAAGTATAAACTATTATATATTGCTGGAAAGCCCTGGATGTCTACTTTCCAACGCAATTGGAAGCGCGCCATTTAGAGTTCTGTAGCTCCAGAAAATTCACTTTGAGTGCAGGGAGGTCAGAATCCAACAGCATCAGCAGTCCTTTTTCAACCTCTGAATCCGATTTCTGTTCAAGTCCCTCAATTTTAGCCAGAAAATACCTGAAATCACAGAAAAACACACAAACTCATAGTAAAGTCCAGAAATGTGAATTTAACATAAAATCTATTAAAAACATCCCTAAAAGTAACTAGATTCTACTAAAAACATACTAAAAACAATGTCAAAAAGCGTATAAATTATCCGCTCATCAGAGAACGTTAGTGACAATCACCTTTTTCACTAACGTTCCTCACCCAAGTAAGAGCCATGTTAACTTCAACGTTAGTGGCACAAACGTTGCCACTAACGTTGCCTCTATGCCCATCGCACACGTTACTGGGACTTACCATTCCCAGTAACATTAAGAAGTCTCCCTCTTCCCTACGTTAGAGTCCACGTTAACTTAGTTAACGTGGCTCTTTTATCGTAGGCTTGCCAACCTTCGAGAACGTTAGTGACACTTACCATTGTCACTAACGTTCCAATGTGCCCCTATTTCTCACGTTAGAGTCCACGTTAACTAGGTTAACGTGGCCTCTAACGTGGCCATGCTAGCCATCTCCAACGTTAGTGACAAAGTTGAGTGTCACTAACGTTGGCTCATCATTCCCTTATCCACGTTAGCTTCCACGTTAACTAAGTTAACGTGGGAGTTAACGTGGCTCATAGTGGCTTATGTGGGCTAATTCCAACGTTAGTGACAATGTTGGGGGTCACTAACGTTGGCGATCACCTCCCTTCTTCACGTTAACTTCCACGTTAACTAAGTTAATGTGGGAGTTAATGTGGCTTATTGGGGCTTGTGTGGGTTCCTTCCAACGTTAGTGACAATGTTTGGTGTCACTAACGTTGTCGACCACTTTGTCTCCTCACGTTAGCTTCCACGTTAACTAGGTTAACATGGAAGTTAACGTGGCTTATTATGACTTGGCCAACGTTAGTGACAAAGTTGAATGTCACTAATGTTGGCTTCCCCTTTTCTTCTTAACGTTAGAGGCCACGTTAACTAAGTTAACGTGGCAACTAACGTGGCCACTTATGAGCTTGGTCCAACGTTAGTGATAATGTTAAGTGTCACTAACGTTGGCTCCATTTCCTTTCTTCCACGTTAGAGTTCACGTTAACTTAGTTAACGTGACTCTTAACGTGGGCAATAATGGCTTCGAGAGCGTTATTGGCAATTACTTTTCTCATTAACTTTGCAAGTTACTCCCATTCCACGTTAGTGTTAACGTTAGTGTAACTAACGTAGCCACTAATGTGGTTCTTCTTTGCTTCCTTTGTCCTGAAATCAAGCAATAAAGTGCATCAAAGTTCTAGTCCAAGTCATGGGAAATGCAACATCCAATTTGTCCTTAAATTCATGCAAAATCCTCATGAAATCATGTAAAGTGCAAAATGTATGCTTGAATCAAGATGTAAGTGAATATTGATGCCAGGGCATTTTGGCCAGTTTCACTGACCTTTTCTTTGCTGTTTTTAAGGTACTTTCATGCATTTTCTTAGGAAATAAGCTAGTTTTGGGTAGATATTCACTTACATCTTGATTCAAGCATACATTGTGCACTTTACATAATTTCATGAGGATTTTTTGCATGAATTATATGATAAATTGAATGATGCATGATCCCATGATTAAGAGCAAGACTTTGATGCACTTTGTTTGATTGATTTCAGGCCAAAAGAAGAAGAGAAGAGCCACGTTAGTTACACTAACGTGGGCACTAACGTGGAAGGAAGGAAAGCCACAACGTTAGTGAGAAAAGTTAGTGGCATTAACTTTGAAGAAAGGAAATGGAGCCAACGTTAGTGACACTTAACATTATCACTAACGTTGGACCAAGCTCATAAGTGGCCACGTTAGTCACCACGTTAACTTAGTTAA
>NC_029785.2:97848305-97858276 GCF_000816755.2 Arachis ipaensis | reverse complement strand
ATGATGCATGATCCCATGATTAAGAGCAAGACTTTGATGCACTTTGTTTGATTGATTTCAGGCCAAAAGAAGAAGAGAAGAGCCACGTTAGTTACACTAACGTGGGCACTAACGTGGAAGGAAGGAAAGCCACAACGTTAGTGAGAAAAGTTAGTGGCATTAACTTTGAAGAAAGGAAATGGAGCCAACGTTAGTGACACTTAACATTATCACTAACGTTGGACCAAGCTCATGAGTGGCCACGTTAGAGTCCACGTTAACCTAGTTAACGTGGCCTCTAACGTTAAGAAGGAAGGGGGGAAGCCAACGTTAGTGACACTCAACATTGTCACTAACGTTGGCCAAGGCACATTAAGCCACGTTAACTCCCACGTTAACCTAGTTAACGTGGATGCTAACGTGAAGGAACAAAGTGGTTGACAACGTTAGTGACACCCAACATTGTCACTAACATTGGAAGCAACCACACAACCCCCCAAGGAGCCACGTTAACTTCCACGTTAACTTAGTTAACGTGGAGGCTAACGTGTGAAAAAAGAAGGTGATCACCAATTTTAGTGACACCCAACATTGTCACTAACGTTGGAAGGAGCCACACATGCCACCATGAGCCACGTTAACTCCCACGTTAACTTAGTTAACGTGGAAGTTAACGTGGCACCTGGCAGCCTGACCATGCCTTCTTCAAACACGCATAACTTGAGTCACAAAGCTCCAAATGAGGTGATTCCAGTGGCATTGGAAAGTAGGATTCCAGAGCTTTCCAAGCATATATGGCACTACATGGTTGACGCTAAATTTGAGGGAGAAAACCTGCCCCGAAAGTGCAATGATGAACATGGTATCAACCTGTATTAAGGCCAACTGACCTCTTCACCTTCCAAGAAGTATAACTCGAGTTGTAGAGCTTCAAATGATGCACTTCCAAAGGCATTGGAAAGTAGACATCCAGGGCTTTCCAAAAATATATAATAGTATGAGGTGAACACTAAGTTGGAGCTTCGGAAACGTGAAAATCGCTAGCGTTATTGGCAATCAACATTTCCAGTAACGTTGGCATATATGCCAGCGACCATGTCCACTTCAAAGGAGCATAACTTGAGCTACAGAGGTCCAATTGAGGTGATTCCAGTTGCGTTAGAAAGCTGACATTCAGAACTTTCCAACGATATATAATACTTTATAGTGGTCATGAAATTTGAGCACAAACAAGAGGCATCTTTTAAGCCCCAAAAACACCAACTGGGCAGCAAGTGCAACGTTAGCCACAATAACTTCAGCACTAACGCCACACTTGTAGCGTTAGTGTGGCTAACTTTAGCACTAACTTTAGCACCTGGGCCTCAACTTAACTCACTTCTCTCTCAAGTCCACTTCAAAGCTCAAGTAAGCAAGCCCACAATTGTCAACCAATCAAGACCACAAGAAGCATCTAGAATAGGAATTTTCATTTTATTGTAATTTGCTTTTATTTTCATTTTGTAATTTAGGAGAGCCTATATAAAGGCCTTAGTTTTTACATTCAAAGCATTCTGGAATTCTGGAGAATTGAAGGAAGGGGGAGAGAGTGAAGACCAATTCGAACATCTGTGAATTGGGACACTCCAAGGGGAGTGGGTCTTCGGACCCCTCCCTTCAACCACTCTTCTTCCTTTTCTCTTCTTTTCTTCCTTAGGAGTAGTTTCATTTTAGTTGTAATTTTTATTTATGAATTTTGAAGTTTCAATTTCAGTTTCAATCTTCATCTTTACTTTTCTACACTTTCTTTCTTTTCTATTTTGGTAGAGCAATGATCAACTAACTTTTTACATTGGGTTCGAGAGCTCTATTGTGATTCAAGGGATTAAGTGTAGTTCTTATTCTTCTTCTTCTTTCTTTTCTCTTGATTTTACTTGAAAGCTTTCGATCTTCATCCAATTGGATAGTGATCTTGGAAAAGAAACTATTCATATTTGGATCTCTTCTGAACCTTGGAAGAGGAATGAAGAGATCAAGCTAGAAATGCTTTCTCATGCTGGACCAAATTGGGTTTGGATTGATATGTGACTATAATCCTCTCAATACCTGATTTGGGAAATGCATGTGGTATAATCAGTGACCATACTTCATCTCTTCTCATGAGCAATTGACCAAGGAATTGGCTATTGATCAAGATTTGAGTGATTGAATTACAAGAAATTGTAATTCGATCACTTAAGATTGCCAAGGAGATCAATGAATGCATTGATTGAGGAAGAGATGAGAATGAACTTGATCCGGAGGATTGCAATATCTCTTGATCCCAATGTTCATTTTATTTTCTTTAGTTCTTACATTTACTTTTCTTGCCATTTTACTTTTCTGCACTTTATTGCTTTCTTTACTTTTCTGTCAATTTACATTTCCTTGTTGCTCATCATCCAAATCTGAATCGTCTAACTAGTATAGTCAATTAACCATTGATTGCTTAATCCGTTAATCTCTGTGGAATTCGACCTCACTCTATTGTGAGTTTTACTTGACGACAATTCGGTATACTTGCCGAAGGGAAATTTGTTGAGAGACAAGTTTTTCCCGCATCAAGTTTATGGCGCCGTTGCCGGGGATTAATTGTGATTAACAAATTACTGGTTGNNNNAAGACAAGCAATTAGTCTAAATTGGTGTGGGAAGGGAGAAAAGTAGGAGAAGAAGGGCAACAACAATAAAGATGAACTACAAGGAGGTAAAGTTCCTTTTTCCTCTTACTTATTTCCAGTACATTCAATTGCATGATTGTCTTCTAAGTTCTTTGTATGTATGTGTGCTTGTTCCTTGTAAATAAGCATGTCAATTCTGTCTTTTAAACTTTTTATTGATTAAGGCTGTGTTTTCTAGTCTGAATGTCATTACTGCATCCTTACTTTGCTCACTAGTATGCTTGTCCCTTTGAATCAAATGAAAAGAGAATGAGTGTTTTTAAAGACCAGAGTAGAGTTCATACTATGGAGTAAGTTCATGAGTTTATGGTGTGGTCATAAGTTAGCTAAGTTGGTTCAACCAGAAGATGGGAGGACAACTATCTGTCATGAATACTGTGCTTGAGAAACAACCCATGAGACTAGCTAAATAAGAAGATCCTAATAAGAAAAAGGGAAAGAACAATAAAGGTTGAAAAATAAAAGAAAAAGATTAAGTAATAAGGCTAGGCACCAATGGTTTTAATCTTGAGGCATGTGTCTGTGGTGCTCCTGTGTGGGGGATCTACTTGGATGAATAAGCTCTTAGGGGTGCCTTATCACTTGGTAACTTGGGTTAACTAACTCGGGATTATCAGCTGAAAGTCCACTATCAAGAGTAACCTTCACTACAGAGCATTTAGTAACCCAAAGAGGTGCTGGACACCAAGGTCTCAAGAAAAGAAAACAAATAAACTATATGCCTGTGGTGTGTATGTATGGGGGAGAGACTTGAGTAAGTAAGCCCTTAGGGGTGCTTCAAAACCTAGCACCTTGAACCAACTGGTTCGGAAGTGTTGGCTGAAAGCTTATTTTAAAGAGTTGCCCCCTTACAGAGCACTTAGCTTAAAGAACACAAATAAGCCCTGAAATAACAACAAAAGGATCAATGAATAAAAGTCTCATGGGATGCAATCAAAGTGAGTGTTTTAGGACATGATAAAGGTCTGAAAGCTAGGAATGAACCTAAGTTGCTATGCATGAAACCACCATAAAACCAGGGACATGACTTCCACAAGAATGACTCATTTCTCTTGGCATTCCATTCATCATTCTCTTGTTCCAGTACTTGCTTAGGGACAAGCAAGCTTTAAGTTTGGTGTTGTGATGCCAGGGCATTTTGGCCAGTTTCACTGACCTTTTCTTTGCTATTTTTAAGGTAGTTTCATGCATTTTCTTAGGAAATAAGCTAGTTTTGGGTAGATATTCACTTACATCTTGATTCAAGCATACATGGTGCACTTTACATGATTTCATGAGGATTTTTTGCATGAATTATATGATAAATTGAATGATGCATGATCCCATGATTAAGAGCAAGACTTTGATGCACTTTGTTTGACTGATTTCAGGCCAAAAGAAGAAGAGAAGAGCCACATTAGTGGCTACGTTAGTTACACTAACGCGGGCACTAACGTGGAAGGAAGGAAAGCCACAACGTTAGTGAGAAAAGTTAGTGGCATTAACTTTGAAGAAAGGAAATAGAGCCAACGTTAGTGACACTTAACATTATCACTAACGTTGGACCAAGCTCATGAGTGGCCACTGATGTGCGGAAAACGATCCGACACAAAACTCACCGACAAGTGCACCGAGTCGCATCAAGTAATAATAACTCACGGGAGTGAGGTCGATCCCATAGGGATTGAAGGATTGAGCAATTTTAGTTTAGTGGTTGATTTAGTCAAGCGAATCAAGATTTGGTTGAGTGATTTGTGATTTGCAAAATTTAGATTGCATGGAAAGTAAAGGGAATGGGTAAATTGCATTGAATTTAAAGAGAACTGAAATTTAAAGTGTTGAATCTTAAAGAACAAGAAATTAAATGGCAGAAACTTAGAACGCAAGAAATGTAAATTGTAGAATCTTAAAGTGCAAGAAATGTAAGTGGCTTGAATTGTAAAGGGAATTGGGAATTGAATTTGCAGAAATTAAACAAGGAAAAGTAAAATTCAACAAACAGAAGAATAAAAGATGGCTTGGATTGAACCGGATCTAAAACGGAAATGTAAATGAACATGAAAAGCGTTCAACAGAGAAAGTAAAATGATAATTCAGATCTCAGGACCCAAGAGACTAGATAACCAAGTCTTGATCTCAATGCCTTCCTAGATCCAACAAGAACAATTGCAAAGGAATTGTAAATTGTAAATTGCAGAGAAAGTAGAAGACAGAAGCAATTAACCAAAATGGAAATTTAATTATGCAGTAAAATGAAATAGAGAGATCTCAGGATGAGATTGAAACAGATTTCAATGGTTGATTAAATCAAAGGAAGCATGAAAATCTACCCAATTGGCTTGCTTGTGGCTCAAGAAAGTGCATAATTCAATTGAAAACATAAGAAAAAGGCTAGTGAAACTAGGCTAAGATGACTTGTCATCAGCCACGTTAGAGTCCACGTTAACCTAGTTAACGTGGCCTCTAACGTTAAGAAGGAAGGGGGATGCCAACGTTAGTGACACTCAACATTGTCACTAACGTTGGCCAAGGCACATTAAGTCACGTTAACTCCCACGTTAACCTAGTTAACGTGGAAGCTAACGTGAAGGAACAAAGTGGTCGACAACGTTAGTGACACCCAACATTGTCACTAACGTTGGAAGCAACCACACAACCCCCCAAGGAGCCACGTTAACTTAGTTAACGTGGAGGCTAACGTGTGAAAAAAGAAGGTGATCACCAACGTTAGTGACACCCAACATTGACAATAACGTTGGAAGGAGCCAGACATGCCACCATGAGCCACGTTAACTCCCACGTTAAATAAGTTAACGTGGAAGTTAACGTGGCACCTGGCAGCCTGACCATGCCTTCTTCAAACACGTATAACTTGAGTCACAAAGCTCCAAATGAGGTGATTCTAGTGGCATTGGAAAGTAGGATTCCAGAGCTTTCCAAGCATATATGGCACTACATGGTTGACACTAAATTTGAGGGAGAAAATCCGCCCCGAAAGTGCAATGATGAACATGGTATCAACCTGTATTAAGGCCAACTGACCTCTTCACCTTCCAAGAAGTATAACTCGAGTTGTAGAGCTCTAAATGATGCGCTTCCAAAAGCATTGGAAAGTAGACATCCAGGGCTTTCCAACAATATATAATAGTATGGGGTGGACACTAAGTTGGTGCTTCAGAAACCTGAAAATCGCTAGCGTTATTGGCAATCAACATTTCCAGTAATGTTGGCATATATGCCAGCGACCATGTCCACTTCAAAGGAGCATAACTTAAGCTACAGAGGTCCAATTGAGTTGATTCCAGTTGCGTTAGAAAGCTGACATTCAGAGCTTTCCAACTATATATAATACTTTATAGTGGATGGTGCACGAAATTGTAATGTTAATGTTCACATTACTCTCTTACAATTTCGCACATATGACCAGCAAGTGCACTGGGTCGTCCAAGTAATACCTTACGTGAGTAAGGGTCGAATCCCACAGAGATTGTTGGTTTGAAGCAATCTATGGTTACCTTGTAAATCTTAGTCAGGAAGTCAATTATGTTTATCAGTTGAATTGTGAATAACCAGTAGAGCATAAATTAAAAGTTACTTGTTGTGCAGTAATGGAGAATATGTTGGAGTTTTGGAGATGCTTTGTCCTCCCCTGGATGTCTACTTTCCAACGCAATTGGAAGCATGCCATTTCGAGTTCTGTAGCTCCAGAAAATCCACTTTGAGTGTAGGAAGGTCAGAATCCAACAGCATTAGCTCAGATCCTAATTAGATGAGCGGGACTAGTAGCTTTTTGCTTCTGAACAGTTTTGGCATCTCACTTTATCCATTGAAGCTCAGAGTGATTGGCATCTATAGGAACTCAGAATTCCGATAGTGTTATTGATTTTCTTAGTTCAGTGTGATGATTCTTGCACACAGCTTCTTTATTATTCTTGGCCGTGGCCCTAAGCACTTTGTTTTTCAGTATTACTACCGGATACATAAATGCCACAGACACATAACTGGGTGAACCTTTTCAGATTGTGACTCAGCTTTGCTAAAGTCCCCAATTAGAGGTGTCCAGAGTTCTTAAGCACACTCTTCTTTTTGCTTTGGACCTTGACTTTAACCGCTTAGTCTCAAGTTTTCACTTGACACCTGCACGCCACAAGCACATGGTTAGGGACAGCTTGGTTTAGCCGCTTAGACCAGGATTTCAGTCCTTTAGGCCCTCCTATCCACTGATGCTCAAATCCTTGGGATCCTTATTAATTGCCCTTGCCTTTTGGTTTTAAGGGTTATTGGCTTTTTCTGCTTGCTTTTGCTTTTGCTTTTTTTTTTTTTTTCTTTTTTTTTTCTTCTGCAAGCTTTGTTCTTTGCTGCTTTTTCTTGCTTCAAGAATCATTTTTTTATGATTTTTCAGATTATCAATAACATGTCTCATGTTCATTATTCTTTCAAGAGCCAACATATTTAACAGTCTTAAACAACAAATTCAAAAGACATATGCACTGTTCAAGCATTCATTCAGAAGATAGAAAGCATTGCCACCACATTTAACTAATTAGAATTTGTTTTATTTAAACTCGAAATTTTATTGCTTCTTATTCAAAAGATCTACTATTTTATTCATGTTTAATGATGATGAGAAAAATAAACTATAGCCATGATGCAATGAATCATCACTGCTCTTTTAACTGTGACTTTAGAACGGTTGCTGGTGGGCAACAGAGAATGCCCAATGAAGTCCAGCCATCCTCTGGCAACTGGTTTGAGATCCTCCCTCTTGAGTTGATTTGGGACGCCCTTTGTGTTGGTGGTCCACCTAGCTCCAGGAATACAGATGTCCTCTCCAATTTTATTCAGGCCAATGTCTGCTTTCATCATCCTCCTGTTGAAGGAGTCTGGATCATCCTTTAGCTGAGGTAGCTTTAGTATCTCTCTGATCTTGTCAGGGGTGGTATGAACAATCTTTCCCCTGACAATGGTCCGAAATTCGTAGCAGGCTGTTCCAGATAGTCTTTGCTTGTCAGTCTGCCACATATTAGCATAGAACTCCTGGACCATGTTCCTTCCTACTTTCGTTTCAGGATTAGCTAGGACTTCCCAGTTCCTGATTCGAATTTGCTCCTGGATCTCCGGATATTCATCTTCTTTCAGATCGAATCTAACTTCCGGGATCACTGATCTCAGACCCATTACTTTAAGATAATGGTCTGAATGTTCTTTAGATAAGAACTTCCCTTGATTCCAAAGTGGTTTTAGAACGCTCTATTTCTTGTCTCTAGGAGTGTATTGTTTCCCTTTGGGAGCCATCATCTTAGTGATTTCGGAAAAACACACCAAACTTAGAGGTTTGCTTGTCCTCAAGCAAAAGAAAAGAAAGGAGAGGGATAGAAGGAGATTGAGTAGCACTTGTTGATGAAGGAGGGGGGGGAGGCCGAACCCAATTTAAAGGGGGGGAGGGGTGGATTTTCGAAAAATTGGAGGAGATAAGATAAAAAGATTGAGTTGAAAAAGATAAGATAGAAGATATAGTTTAATTTTGAAAAGACAGGATAGTTTTTGAAAAAGATAATTCTAGATTTTGAAAAAGATAATATGAAAAAGATATTGAAAAAGATATGGATTAGTTGAAAAGATTTTTGAGTGAAAAAGATAGATTTTGAAAAAGATAGATTTTTCAGAAAAGATTTTGAAAAGAGTTGGATTGAATTTGGAAAAATGGATTTTTAAAAATTAAGGATTTTAGAAATCAGGGTTCTTGATATATTCATGTAAAAATCATGCATTGAAGCATTCAAATTTAAAATTAAATTGGAAATTCGTGTGGAATCACTGGAAATGGCTCCTCCCTGTCCTCCTGGCGTGTGAACGCCCAAACACTGCCTGTTTTGGGCGTTCAGCGCCCAAATGCTGTTCTCCTGGGCGTTCAGCGCCCAGTTGCTGCCATTACTGGCGTTCAACGCCCAGTGGGTGGCCATTCCTGGCGCTGAACGCCCAAATGCTGCCATTACTGGCGTTCAGCGCCCAGTGGATGCCCATTTTGGGCGCTGAACGCCCAAAATGCCCCTTTACTGGCGTTTTCTTGCCATTGAGCTCTTTTACTCTGTTTTGTGTGCCGAGGTCTTCTGTAAATGATTATTTACCTTGTTGTCAATGAACTATATATAAAATATAAAGATAGAAATAGGGCAAAATGCTTGTAGGATTATTGCCCCATGGCTGGGTTGCCTCCCAGCAAGCGCTTCTTTATTGTCTTTAGCTAGACCTTGCTGACCTTTTAATCTAGCTTCAGCCTTGAGCATTCTTGCTCAGTGTTGCCTTCAAGATAATGCTTGATTCTCTGTCCATTGACAATGAACTTCTGATCAGAATCAATATCTTGAAGCTCCACATAACCATATGGTGACACACTTGTAATCACGTATGGTCCCCTCCACCGGGATTTCAGTTTCCCGGGGAATAGCCTGATAAGGTCACCTATGGACCACCCAAGAGCTGTCTTGTGTGTCCTTAGCACTTGAATAAGTGCTTCCTCTTCCTGTGAAATTAAAGCAGAGCTTATGATCACTGGAAAAGTGTCACCTTCTCCTAGAAATACATATTTCAAGGATGGTGGCAGTGGCTTGAGCTCTGGTTTAGGAGGTTTTTCCTCTTTCAGAAGAAAGTTCAGAGGCTCTTTCATGTCCCCTGAATCCTCCAAATCAGGCTGAACATCTTTAAAGATGTCATCCAACTCTGATTCGAGACTCTCAGCCATGTTGATCTCTTCTACCAAAGAGTCAATAAGGTCAACTTTCATGCAGTCCGTTGATGTGTCTGGATGCTGCATGGCTTTGACAGCGTTCAATTTGAACTCGTCATCGTTGACTCTCAGGGTTATTTCCCCCTGCTGGACGTCAATGAGGGATCGTCCAGTTGCTAGGAAGGGTCTTCCTAGAATGAGAGTAGCACTCTTGTGCTCCTCCATTTCCAGCACAACAAAGTCAGTGGGAAAGGCGAATGGCCCAACTCTGACAATCATGTCCTCAATCACGCCTGATGGGTATTTAGTGGAACCATCAGCAAGTTGGAGACATATCCGGGTTGGTTTAACTTCTTCAGTTAAGCCAAGCTTCCTGATAGGGGATGCAGGTATCAGGTTGATGCTTGCCCCAAGATCACATAAAGCTGTCTTGGTGCAATCACCTTATAATATGCATGGTATCAGAAAACTCCCAGGGTCCTTAAGCTTTTCAGGAAAGCTTTTCAGAATAACTGCACTGCATTCTTCAGTGAGGAGAACTCTTTCAGTTTCTCTCCAATCCTTCTTATGACTCAAGATCTCTTTCAT
>NC_029785.2:97798560-97847808 GCF_000816755.2 Arachis ipaensis | reverse complement strand
CTTGTGCAAAGTATGGACTATTATATATTTCTGGAAAGCCCTGGATGTCTACTTTCCAACGCAATTGGAAGCATGCCATTTCAAGTTCTGTAGCTCCAGAAAATCCACTTTGAGTGTAGGGAGGTCAGAATCCAACAGCATTAGCAGTCCTTTTTCAGCCTGAATCAGATTTTTGCTCAGCTCCTTCAATTTCAGCCAGAAAAATACCTGAAATTACAGAAAAACACACAACTCATGGTAAAGTCCAGAAATATGAATTTTTCCTAAAAACTACTAGAAATAGACTAAAAACTAACTAAAACATACTCTAAACTATATGAAATTATCCCCAAAAAGCGTATAAAATATCCGCTCATCAGTGGACATGAAATTTGAGCACAAACAAGAGGCATCTTTTAAGCCCCAAAAACACCAACTGGGCAGCAAGTGCAACGTTAGCCACAATAACTTCAGCACTAACGCCACACTTGTAGCATTAGTGTGGCTAACTTTAGCACCTGGGCCTCAAATTAACTCACTTCTCTCTCAAGTCCACTTCAAAGCTCAAGCAAGCAAGCCCACAATTGTCAACCAATCAAGACCACAAGAAGTATCTAGAATAGGAATTTTCATTTTATTGGAATTTGCTTTTATTTTCATTTTGTAATTTAGGAGATCCTATATAAAGGCCTTATTTTTTACATTCAAAGCATTCTAGAATTCTGGAGAATTAAAGGAAGGGAGAGAGAGTGAAGACCAATTCGAACTTCTGTGAATTGGCACACTCCAAGGGGAGTGGGTCTTCGGACCCCTCCCCTCAACCACTCTTCTTCCTTTTCTCTTCTTTTCTTCCTTAGGAGTAGTTTCATTTTAGTTGTAATTTTCATTTATGAATTTTGAAGTTTCAATTTCAGTTTCAATCTTCATCTTTACTTTTCTACACTTTCTTTCTTTTCTATTTTGGTAGAGCAATGATCAACTAACTCTTTACATTGGGTTAGAGAGCTCTATTGTGATTCAAGGGATTAAGTGTAGTTCTTATTCTTCTTCTTCTTTCTTTTCTCTTGATTTTACTTGAAAGTTTTCGATCTTCATCCAATTGGGTAGTGATCTTGGAAAAGAAACTATTCATATTTGGATCTCTTCTGAACCTTGGAAGAGGAATAAAGAGATCAAGCTAGAAATGCTTTCTCATGCTGGTCCAAATTGGGTTTGGATGGATATGTGACTATAATCCTCTCAATACCTGATTTGGGAAATGCATGTGGTATAATCAGTGACCATACTTCATCTCTTCTCATGAGCAATTGACCAAGGAATTGGCTATTGATCAAGATTTGAGAGATTGAATTACAAGAAATTGTAATTCGATCACTTAAGATTGCCAAGGAGATCAATGAATGCATTGATTGAGGAAGAGATGAGAATGAACTTGATCCGGAGGATTGCAATATCTCTTGATCCCAATGTTCATTTTATTTTCTTTAGTTCTTACATTTACTTTTCTTGCCATTTTACTTTTCTGCACTTTATTGCTTTCTTTACTTTTCTGTCAATTTACATTTCCTTGTTTCTCATCATCCAAATCTGAATCGTCTAACTAGGATAGTCAATTAACCATTGATTGCTTAATCCGTTAATCTCTGTGGGATTCGACCTCACTCTATTGTGAGTTTTACTTGACGACAATTCGGTATACTTGCCGAAGGGAAATTTGTTGAGAGACAAGTTTTCCCCACATCAAATATCTACCCAAAACTAGCTTATTTCCTAAGGAAATGCATGAAACTACCCTAAAAACAGTAAAGAAAAGGTCAGTGAAACTGGCCAAAATGCCCTGGCATCATTAACCTAAAAAAAAACATAAAATAACAATAAAAAATAAATAGATATAATTAAATAACATTGGGTTGCCTCCCAACAAGCGCTTCTTTAATGTCAATAGCTTGACAGTGAGCTTTCAATGGCATAAGGAGGTTCAATGGAATCTCTATGGTCTCTAGATGAGCCTCAGATTCCTTTGGTTCCTCAAAGGGAAACTCCTTATTGGTCACTGAGCGTCCCAGGAGGTCTTCCTCACTAGGATTCACATCCTCCTCCTCCTCTTTGGGTTCGGCCACACCAAGTAACGTAATGGGCTTGCACTCTCTTTTTTGATTCTCTTCTGTATTACTTGGGAGAGTACTAGGAGGAGTTTCAGTGATCCTTTTACTCAGCTGGCCCACTTGTGCCTCCAAATTTCTAATGGAGGACCTTTTTTCATTCATGAAACTTAAAGTGGCCGTAGATAGATCAGAGACTATATTTGCTAAGCTAGATGGATTCTGCTCAGAATTCTCTGTCTGTTGCTGAGTGGATGATGGAAAAGGCTTGCTATTACTAAACCTGTTTCTCCCACCATTATTAAAGCCTTGTTGAGGCTTTTGTTGATCCTTCCATGAGAAATTTGGATGATTTCTCCATGAGGGATTATAGGTATTCCCATAGGGTTCCCCCATGTAATTCACCTCCGCTATTGCAGGGTTCTCAGGATCATAAGCTTCTTCTTCAGAAGATGCCTCTTGAGTACTGTTGGATACAGCTTGCAATCCATTTAGACTTTGAGAAATCATATTGACTTGCTGAGTCAATATTTTATTCTGAGCCAATATGGCATTTAGAGTATCAATTTCAAGAACTCCCTTCCTCTGAGGCGTCCCATTACTCACAGGATTCCTTTCAGAAGTGTACATGAACTGGTTATTTGCAACCATGCCAATGAGTTCTTGAGCTTCTGTAGGCATTTTCTTTAGGTGAATGGATCCACCTGCAGAATTGTCCAATGATATCTTTGATAATTCAGACAGACCATCATAGAATATATCCAGGATGGTCCATTATGAAAGCATGTCAGAGGGACACTTTTTGGTCAGTTGCTTATATCTCTCCCAAGCTTCATAGAGGGATTCACCTTCTTTCTGTTTGAAGGTTTGAATATCCACTCTAAGCTTGCTAAGCTTTTGAGGAGGAAAGAACTTGGCTAAGTAGTTAATTAAAAAGGAATTTTGAAAAAGGGGAAGGTGATTTTCGAAAATTAGAGGTAGAATTAGTTAGGTAGTTTTGAAAAAGATATGATTGAAATAGTAAAATTTTTAAAATCAAACAAAAAGTCAAGTAGTTAATTAAAAAAGATTTGAAAATCAATTTTTGAAAAGATAAGAAGTTAGAAAAGAAGTTAGAAAAGATTTTGAAATTAATTTTGAAAATTAAAGTTGATTACTTGACTAATAAGAAACAAAAAGATATGATTTAAAATTTAAAGATTGAACCTTTCTTAAGAGGCAAGTAACAAACTTTAAAATTTTTGAATCAATCACATTAATTATTAGTAAAGATTTTGAAATTATGAAACAAAATAGGAAAAAGATTTTTTGAAAATCAATTTGAAATTTTTGAAAATTATGAAAGAAGAATGAAAAAGATTTTATTTTTGAAAAAGATAAGGTTTTTAAATTGAAAATTTGACTTGACTCATAAGAAATAACTAAAAATTTTTAAAACTTTTGACTAAATCAAATCAAATTTTCGAAAATTATGAGTGAAATAAGGAAAAGATATTTTTTTATTTTTGAATTTTTAATGAAGAAAGAGAAAAACAATAAAAAGACTCAAAACATGAAAATTATGAATCAAAACACACAATGCATGCAAGAACACTTTGAATGTCAAGATGAACACCAAGAACACTTTGAAAATCAAGATGAACATCAAGACTTATTTTTGAAAATTTTTAAGAAAAGAAAAACATGCAAGACACCAAACTTCGAAAATTTCAATGTTGAGACATTAATAATTCAAAAATGCATATGAGAAACAAGAAAAGACATCAAACAAGAAATTTTAAAGATCAAACAAGAAGACTTACCAAGAGCAACTTGAAGATCATGAAGAATGCAATGCATGAATTTTCGAAAAATGCAAGAAAGAGATAAACATGCAATTGACACCAAACTTAAAAACTAACACAAGACTTAAACAAGAAACGTCAAATTTTTTTTGATTTTATGATTTTATTAAAATTTTTGGTATTTTTCAAAAATTATTTGGAAAAAGAAAAATAAGGATTTCAAAATTTTTAATAGGAATACCAGGAATCTTGCAATGTTAGTCTAAAACTCCGGTCCAGGAATTGACATGGCTTACTAGCCAGCCAAGCTTTCAGTGAAAGCTCCAGTCCAAAACACTAGACATGGCCAATGGCCAGCCAAACTTTAGCAGATACAAATCAGACATACGACAGCTGATACTTCATTTAACTTGCTTCTGTGCTGATGAGTGGAAGCCTCGGTCCAAAAGAATTAGACATGGCTTTACAGCCAGCCAGGCTTCAACATGTTTCATGAAACTCAAGAATTCCTTCTTAAAAATTCTGAAGAACATAATTTAAAAAATTTTTTTGAAAAATATATTTTTTTTTTGAAAAATTTTTTTTCGAAACAAAAAAAATAAAAACAAAAAGCTTAAAATTAAAATAAAATTACTTAATCTGAGCAACAAGATGAACCGTCAGTTGTCCAAACTCGAACAATCCCCGGCAACGGCGCCAAAAACTTGGTGCACGAAATTATGATCCTTAACAACGGCGCCAAAAACTTGGTGCTCGGAATGTAATTCACACACTTTGTCACAACTTCGCACAACTAACCAGCAAGTGCACTGGGTCGACCAAGTAATAAACCTTACGTGAGTAAAGGTCGATCCCACGGAGATTGTCCGCTTGAAGCAAGCTATGGTCACCTTGTAAATCTCAGTCAGGCGGATTCAAATGGTTATAGAGTTTTAATAATTAAAAGATAAATAAAACGTAAAATGAAGATAGAGATACTTATGTAATTCATTGGTGAGAATTTCAGATAAGCGTATAGAGATGCTTTCGTTCCTCTTGAACCTCTGCTTTCCTGCTGTCTTCATCCAATCATTCCCACTCCTTTCTATGGCAAGCTTTGTGTAGGGCATCACCGTTGTCAATGGCTACTTCCCGTCCTCTCAGTGAGAATGGTCCAAGATGCGCTGTTACCACACGGCTAATCATCTGTCGGTTCTCGATCATACTAGAATAGGATTCAGTAATCCTTTTGCGTCTGTCACTACGCCCAGCACTCGCGAGTTTGAAGCTCGTCACAGCCATCCCTTCCCGGATCCTACTCGGAATACCACAGACAAGGTTTAGACTTTCCGGACCTCAAGAATGGCCGCCAATAGTTCAAGCCTATACCACGAAGACTCTGATCTCACGATCAGAGTGCCAAGTGATATACATTCAAGCTTGTTTGCATGTAGAACGGAAGTGTTTGTCAGGCACACGTTCATAAGTGAGAATGATGATGAGCGTCACATAATCATCACATTCATCATGTTCTTGAGTGCGAATGAATATCTTAGAGAAGAAATAGGCTTAAATTGAATAGAAAAACAGTAGTACTTTGCATTAATTCATGAGGAACAACAGAGCTCCACGCCTTAATCTATGGTGTGTAGAAACTCTACCGTTGAAAATACATAAGAACAAGGCCTAGGCATGGCCGAGTGGCCAGCCTCCCCAAATGGCATATGAATTTGAAATTAGGGAAAAAGACCCCTAGTACAATAGTAAAGAGTTCTATTTATGCTAAACTAGTTACTAGGGTTATAGAAATAAGTAAATGATGCAGAAATCCACTTCCGGGCCCACTTGGTGTCTGCTTGGGCTGAGCATCAAAGCTTTCACGTGTAGAGGTCTTCTTTGGAGTTTAACGCCAGTTTTTAACCTGTTTCTGGCGTTTAACTCTGCTTTGTAACCTGTTTCTGGCGTTTAACTCCAGAATAGGGCAGAGAGCTGGCGTTGAACGCCCGTTTGCATTGTCTAAACTCAGGTAAAGTATGGACTATTATATATTCCTGGAAAGCCCTGGATGTCTACTTCCCAACGTAATTAAGAGCGTGCCATTTGGACTCCTATAGCTCCAGAAAATTTACTTTGAGTGCAGGGAGGTCAGAATCCAACAGCATCTGCAGTCCTCTTCAACCTTTGAATCTGATTTTTGCTCAAGTCCCTCAATTTCAGCCAGAAAATACCTGAAATCACAGAAAAACACACAAACTTATAGTAAAGTCCAGAAATATGAATTTTATTTAAAAACTAATAAAAATATACTAAAAACTATCTAAATCATACTAAAAACTATGTAAAAACAATGCCAAAAAGCGTATAAATTATCCGCTCATCAGTCCACTTGACTTTCCTTTATTTAGTAAGGGTTAACTAAGTGGGAGCAATAAAAAATTCTCATCACACCTGATAAGGATAACTAGGATGGGATTTTCAGTTCTTATACCTTGCCAAGAGTTTCTATAGTTAGTTTGTTTCCATTGCCATTTACTATTATTGCTTCATATCTTAAAAAACCCAAAAAGATACTTTTTTTCTCATAACCAATAATAAATCATACTTCCCTGCAATTCCTTGAGAGACGACCTAAGGTTTAAATACTTCAGTTATAAATTTTATTGGGTTTGCTTAAGTGACAACCAAAACTTTTGTACGAAAAGATTCTTTGCTGGTTTAGAAACTATATCTACAACGTGATTATTTTTATAAAATTTTTTACTCGCAAAAGCCCGTTCGTCACCCACAGAGCATCATCAAGCTTTCTAGCCCAATCCTTTCTAGAGGCACTTACTGTCCTCTGTAGGATTTTCTTTAGTTCTCTATTTGAGACTTCAGCTTGCCCATTGGTTTAGGGATGATACAGTGTTGCTACTTTATGGCAAACTCTGTAACGGCTTAAGACAAAATCCAGCTGTCTGTTGCAGAAATGAGTTCTTCCATCACTGATTAGTGTCCTAGGGACACCAAATCTGCTGAAGATGTTCTTCTGGAGGAACTTCATTAATACTCTTGTGTCATTAGTGGGTGTTGCTATTGCTTCAACCCATTTAGACACATAATCTACTGCCACAAGGATGTAGGTGTTTGAGTATGAAGGTAGGAATGGTCCCATGAAATCTATACCCCATACGTCAAACAACTCAATCTCTAAGATTTCTTGCTGAGGCATGCTGTGACCATGAGGAAGATTGCCAGCCCTCTGGCAATTATCATAGTTACGGACGAACTCTCTAGAATCCTTAAAGAGAGTAGGCCAGTAAAAGCCACTTTGGAGCACCTTAGCGGCTGTCCGCTCACCTCCAAAGTGTCTTCCATAGTCAGAGCCATGGCAATGCCATAAAATTCTCTGTGCCTCTTCTTCAGACATACAGCATCAGATTATTCCATCTAAGCATCTCTTAAAGAGATATAGCTCATCCCATAGGTAATATTTTGCATCATGCATGAGTTTCCAGGCTTGCTGCTTGGTAAACTCTTTGGGAATGAACCGTATAGCCTTGTAGTTTGCAATGTCTACAAACCAAGGTAATGTCTGGATGGCATAAAGTTGCTCATCTGGAAAGGATTCGGATATGTCAGTAGATGGAGAAGAAGTCCCTTCTACTGGCTCAATCCAGGACAAGTGATCAGCCACCTGATTTTCTTTTCTTTTTCTGTCTCTAATTTCTATATCAAACTCTTGTACGAGTAATATTGATGCATTCATATTTTAGCTAGTTTAGCTAGTTAGTTTAGTCAATTTTAGTTTCAATTTCATGCATGTTATTCAAATAAATAAGTACTTAAGTGGATTCTCTCATCATACTTTGTTAAATTAAGGACTAAATGAATTTTGCTCAATTTGATGCAAACAATTAAAGAAAAGTATGAATGAGTGAGTTATCTAAAAATAGTTGCTCAAGAGACAGAGCTTTGATGTATTACTATTGTGTTTTGTGATCACAACAGGGGAGACGAGCACCAAATATCCTTCAAAGAACATTTCAAAGCCCCAGGTAGCGCTCCGGTTGTTTGAAGAGCGCTACGTTCTCCTGCATAAGCACCATATATGACTAAGAACGCTCTTCAACCAAGAGCGCTACGCTCCTCAACCAAGAGCGCCTATGATACGGAAGGGAAAAATTTAGCTGGCGATGCGTACGCATGAAGGAGATATTTTAAAGCCCACGTGTACGCATTCGCGACGCATACGCGTGCGCAACGGGTATGCGTGCGCGACGTGTACGCATGCGCGACGCTACACGTGCGCGACGCGTACGCGTGGGAGCAGCAATTCTGAACAAGCAAGCGCACACATGGATGAAGTAACAGCGTGGAAGTGGCACTTTTTGAAAGCCACGGGTACGCGTGGGAGAGCGCTCTTGCCAAGAACGCTACGCTCGCCTGGAGAGTGCACTGAAGAGGACTCGTATGCGTAGATGACGCATACGTGTGACATGGGCTGAAGAGAGGAATGACATGCACGCGAAGGTGACGCGTACACGTCGCAAGTGCCAAATTGTTGAACGACGCGTACGCGTATGTGACGTGTATGCGTCGAAGCCTGAGCGCTCCGTTTTCCTAAAGAGCGCTACGTTCTCCTGGAGCAAGATATTCCACCAAATAGAAAAGCCCATTTTGAAGAGTTTCCAAGTACACCTGAAGAAGCAAGTTGATAAACCACTATTTTATGGTTTATCTTGTGTTTAATTGAGTGGTTTCATCAAGTCTTCACACACTTATTCATACTAATTGCATGATTTTATAATTCCTTCCTAGTATTGTTTATGGTTGAAAACTTGCTTCCTAGAGATCTTTAATTAGTATATTTTAATTCTCCTTTATACCATTCGATGTCGTGATCCGTGTGTTAAGTGTTTCAGGCTTTATAGGGCAGGAATGTCTTAGAGAATGAAGAGGAAGCTTGCAAAAATGGAAGGAACACTAGAAACTAAGGAGATAACCAGCAAACACTGACGTGCGCGCATGGCTCACGGGAGCGCGCAGAATGGAAAAAATCGCAGCGACGCGTGCGCGTGCCTGACGCGTACGCGCAGATTGGAGTCTGCACGAATGACGCGAACGCGTGGACGATGTGTACGCATGACAAGGAAAATCGCTGAATGAAGCGAACGCGTGACCTGCGCGATCTGCAGAATTAACAAAAAACGCTGGGGGCAATTTTGGGCCGTGTTTTGACCCAATTTTCGGCCCAGAAACACAGAATAAAGCCAGGGAACACGCAGAGACTCAACAACAGATTAGATACACAACAATACACAATAGACATATTCTCATTAGGATAGTTTTTAGGTTTTTAGATCTTAATTTAGAGAGGATTACTTCCCCTCTAGGTTCTATTTACATTCATAGTTAATTAGCTTATGCTTTTGGATATTGAAGAAGTCATTACCTCCATTGAAGACATTATTCTAGTTTGTTTCTTTACTTACTCTTTCATTTATTTATAACATATTCTTAATTCTTGCTTAGAGTAGTAATTGATTATTTTCATGGATTGTTGATGCAGAGAATTACTTTTACTTTTAATTAATTTTGAATTCTTATTTTATTTAAATTTATCATGTCTTCTTCTTATATTTTTATAAGCGTTATATTCATGTCAATGGAGTAGACTCCATACTTGACATGGGGGTTGATTAGAAGGAGACACTTGAGTTGGAAGGCTTAAGTGCTGATTAATTTGGACGTTGTTGGCTAGTTCTGTATTTACTAACGCTAGACCTTCCCAAATGAGAGGACTAGGATTTGCGAATAAGGGTTAGCTTAATCAGTTGACTTTCCTTTATTTAGTAAGGGTTAACTAAGTGAAAACAACAACCTTTTTAATACTACACTTAAGAGATCCCATCAAGGATAGAACTTCCAATTAATCATTCCCCCAATCATGGCTTTTTATTTAGAATATCAATAATCATTTTTAGTTTATTGCTTTAATATATAATTATTTAATTGCTCATTATTCAACTCTCAAAACTCTCGGAAAATTCCTAATTAATAAAATAGCATCCTTTCGTGCAACTCGTTGGGAGACGACCTGGGATTCATACTCCTAGTATTTTTATTCTAAATTTTTGTGACACCTTTCTAAATTGGTGAGGCGGATTTTAGCTAGTTAAGAGCTATACTTGCAACGCTATTCTCTTATTTAAAATCTCTTAATTGGCCTAACTTCTGCAAGACACCAGTTTTTGGCGCCGTTTCCGGGGAGTTGCAATTGTGTGCTAAATTATTAACTAGTGTACATATTTCTTTCATTGAATGACGCATTCACTACCTAATCTGAGCTTAGCCGCATTTGATCCTGAAATTGAAAGAACTATTTCATGTATTAGGCGAGTTCGACGTCGGTTAGCCTCTGAGGGTGGTGAAGTGATTGTTATCGATTCACCAGTCTCATCTGAGGGCGAATCTGAACCGTCATCCGAGAGTGAAACAAGCTCCTTTACTACTGATTCAGTTGATTCACGTGTAGATAGAATGGCAAAACCTAGAAGGATTACTCTCCAGGAAGCTGGAGCCCCAGATTTTACAATGCAGCCGTACCAAGTGCATCATCCAACTCTGGCTGCATATTTTGAACGGAAGACTGCACTAATCAACTTGATGCCCATGTTTCATGGCTTACCTTCTCAAGAGCCTATTAAGCACCTTAGGGATTTTCAGACAGTCTGTTCTACTGTTAGGCGTCATGGTGCAAATGAAACTTCTATTCTGTTAGCTGCCTTCCCGTTTTCTCTTGAGGAAAAGGCGAGGGAGTGGTACTACTCCCAACCTGAAGCAACTGTTACCAACTGGGATACGCTCAGGAGAGAATTTTTGGAGAAATACTTTCCAGCTGAAGTTACAGACAGACTAAGGAAAGAGATCTCATGCATTGTTCAAGGTGAATCAGAAACTCTCTACGAGTACTGGGAGCATTTTAAGAACCTCCTGGACGCATGCCCCCATCACATGATTGACAGGCTAGTGTTGATTAGCTATTTCACTCAAGGCATGAAGCCTCGGGATAAAACTACACTAGATGGTGCTAGTAATGGTTCTCTGAAGAAGTATAAGACCGCAGATGAAGCATGGCAACTGATCAGCGACTTAGCTGAATCCACCAAGAATCACAGGCACAGGAGCACCCACTTAAAAGCTGTTGCAGAAGTTTCCTCTAGTATTGAGACTACTGCCCTTACACAGAGTATATGTGAAATGACCAACCTACTGAAGCAATTACAGTTAAACCAACAACAACAAGCTCAGCCTTCCCCACCACAATAAAGCCAACAGTTAGTACCCCAAAGAGTATGCGGCATATGTGCTATTATAGTAATTATACTGATGAATGCCCGCAGCTCCAACAAGAAGACAATACTGTGGCAGCTACTCATAACTTCTATGACCGCCCAAATCAAGAATACAATCAACAAGGCGGCAACCACAACCAAGGTGGGAACTATAACCAAGGATGGCTGGACAACTCTAACCAAGGTTGGAGGGATAATTCCAACCATGGCTGGAGGGACAACTATAACAGAGGAGGCAGAGATAACTATGGAAACCAGAGGTGGAATAATAATAACAGACAGCAGAATCAGAACTAACCTTACAGAGCTCCTCACTTAAGACAGTCACAAGGACCCCAGCAAAACCAACAACAAGTACCACAGATCACTTATCCTACTTCCTCATAAAATGACGAGATGCTTCGTTCTCTTGCACAAGGACAACAAGATATGCAGACTACACTGAACTCTACTCTAAATGGTCTGAACGCCACTTTACAAGCTCTCGTCGCCCAGATAGATTCATTACCTACTTTCACTAACCAACCTTTAAACTCTGGTAGAATTCCTTCTCAACCCTTACCTAACCCGAAGGGTGGCATCAATGTCATCACTTTGAGGTTCGGAACCACACTGTCAGAGAGGAATCAGGAGGAGCCAAGCCCAATAGAACACGCCTCAGTTGAGGATGTGATAGAAGTAGAAGATGCTGAAATGGAAGATGCTGAAGAGGAAGATAAAGTACAATACAAGGTTGAAAAAAATGGCTCAGACAAGGAATGGAGCACCAAAGGATGCAGAGGCTACAAGTGGTGCCATCCCTATCCCATTCCCACACCTTGCAAGGAAGTCCAGAAAGCAGATTGAACCTAATCCTAAAATGGTAGAAATTTTCAAAAAGGTTGAGGTAACTGTTCCCCTTTTTGATGTTATTCAGCAAGTACCTAAATATGCAAAGTTTCTGAAGGATTTATGCATACATAAAGAAAAAATTAATGAATTAGAAACTATTCCTTTAGGTAGTTCTATATCTGCTTTAATGGGAGGTATACCTGAAAAATGTAGTGATCCAGGTCCATGCATGGTTAATTGTACCATTGGAGGTGTAATATTTTCTGATTGCATGTGTGACTTAGGAGCATGTGTTAGTATAATGCCATTGTCTATATATGATACCTTAAGGCTCCCTCCCTTAAAAAGGTCAGCAGCTCGTTTTGTGTTAGCAGATAAAATCATTATTACAGTAGTTGGAATTACTGAAGATGTATTAGTGAGCATTAAGGGGCTCACATTTCCCATTGAGTTCTATATCCTAGAAATGCCCCCTAATGACTCAAGAAGACCATCATCAATCCTGCTTGGAAGACCATTCCTGAAAACTTCAAAGTTCAAGTTGGATGCAATCTCAGGAACTTACTCCTTTGAGATAGATGGCAGAACGGTGAGTTTCAGTTTAAATGAAGCTATGAAGCACCCTCCGGAAGATCATTCTATCTTCCAGTGTGACATCATTGATGAAACTGTAGCTGAAGTTCACCAAGAAGAATTAGAAGAGAAGCACATGGAGCAAGGTCCAAGTGTGGGGACACCCTCTGAACATAATGAAGACACTTTACCATTACCACTAGCCCCGGATGATCCAGAACCTAGCCATGAGCAAAAATTGGAATTAAAGCCCATTCCTCCACACCTCAAGTATGCTTACCTTAAGGATAATCAGGAGTTTCCAGTTATCATTGCAAGGGAACTCACTTCTCAACAGGAGGAACAACTGCTTAGTGTGCTGAAAAGACATAAAAAAGTAATTAGATGGAGCTTGGCGGATATAGTCGGCATCAGCCCTCAAGTTTGTGAGCACAGAATATATTTAGAAGAGGACTCGAAACCTGTCCATCAACCCTAAAGAAGATTGAATCCAATCATCTTGGAAGTTGTCAAGAAAGAAGTGACCAGGCTACTTGAAGCAGATATCATTTACCCCATCTCAGACAGTGAATGGGTCAGTCCAGTACAAGTGGTACCCAAGAAGTCTGGAGTCACAACAGTAAAGAATGAATATGGAGAGCTCCTGACAACTATAGTGCAGAATTCATGGAGGGTTTGCATTGACTATAGGCGTCTCAACCAAGCTACTCGCAAGGATCATTATCCCTTGCCATTTATTGATCAGATGCTCGATCGCCTATCAGGTAAATCCCATTGTTGCTTTTTAGATGGTTATACAGGCTACTTTCAAATTCATATAGCTCCTAAAGATCAGGAGAAGACCACTTTTACATGTCCCTTTGGAACGTATGCTTATAAAAGAATGCCTTTTGGCTTGTGTAATGCACCTGCTACTTTCCAAAGATGCATGATGAGTATCTTTTCAGATCTTATTGAGAATTATATGGAAGTATTTATGGATGATTTTAGCGTATATGGTGATTCATTTGACCTTTGCTTGGATAGTTTAGCTAGAGTATTAGACAGGTGTATTAGTTCAAACGTTGTATTGAATTTTGAAAAATGTCACTTTATGGTAAAACAAGGGATTGTTCTAGGACATGTTGTCTCTAAAACTGGTATTTCAGTAGATCCAGCAAAGGTAGATGTCATTTCTAGTTTACCTTACCCCTCCTCCGTGAGGGAAGTCCGTTCGTTCCTTAGCCATGCAGGTTTTTACAGGAGATTCATTAAGGACTTCAGTAAGATAGCATTACCTTTATCCAGACTGCTGCAGAAAGATATTGAGTTCGAGTTCAGTGAGGATTGTATAAAAGCGTTTGATAAGCTAAAGATTGCCCTTACTCAAGCTCCGATTGTGAGAGGACTAGACTGGAGCCAGCAATTTGAAATTATGTGTGATGCCTCCAACCATGCAGTAGGAGTGGCACTGGCTCAGCGCGAAGGTAAGGATCCTTTCGTAATTGCTTATGCATCTAAAACATTAGATGCTGCTCAGTCTAATCTTGCTATTGTTTTTGCTCTGGATAAATTCCGAGCCTATTTACTTGGTACTAAGGTAGTAGTATATTCAGACCATGCAGCTCTAAAATATTTATTAGCTGAAAAGGAGTCCAAACCAAGGTTAATACGTTGGATACTGCTGCTACAAGAATTTAATTTAGAAATTAAGGATAGGAGTGGTAACCAGAATTTAGTGGCAGACCACTTGAGTCGCCTTGAGCACATTAAGGATGACTCCACTCCTATAAATGATGCTTTCCCATTTGAGAGCTTGCATGCAGTATCTGAAGTAGTTCCTTGGTATGCACCTGTAGCTAATTATCTAGTTAGTCATACTTTCCCTCCAAATTTTACTAAACATCAAAGGGACAAGCTGAAAAGCGAGTCTAAATATTATACATGGGATGACCCATATTTATGGAGGTGTGGTGCTGACCAGGTAATTAGAAAATGTGTACCCCAATCAGAATTCTAGTCCATTTTAGAGGCATGCCACTCTTCTGAGAGTGGAGGACATTTTGGCCGTCAAAGAACAGCTAGAAAAATCTTAGACTGTGGATTTTGGTGGCCTACTCTTTTTAAAGATGCTGCTGAATTTTGTAAATCATGTTCCCCGTGCCAAAGATTTGGTAATATATCCAAGAGGGATGAGATGCCTCAACAGATTATGCGTTTCTGTGAAATTTTTGAAGTTTGGGGCCTTGACTTCATGGGTCCATTTCCAAACTCTAATGGTTACCTTTATATACTGTTAGCTGTAGATTATGTTTCTAAATGGATGGAAGCAATTCCTACCCGTACTAATGATGCTAACACTGTTGTTTCCTTTGTTAGAAACCATATTATCTGTTGCTTTGGATCACCACGAGCAATCGTGAGCGATCAAGGCACTCACTTTTTTAACAGGAGACTAACATGATTACTGAAGAAGCATGGGATACTTCACAAAGTAGCAACCGCTTATCATCCCCAGACCAATGGACAAGCAGAAGTGTCTAACAGAGAAATTAAACACATTCGGGAGAAGATAGTAAAGCCCCATAGGAAAGACTGGAGTGCCAGGCTACAAGATGCACTCTGGGCATATAGAACAGCGTACAAGACACCCATTGGGATGAGCCCCTTCCGCTTAGTATACGGAAAGGCTTGCCACCTTCCAGTGGAGGTGGAACACAAGGCTTTCTGGGCTGTAAGGGGGTGCAATATGAATTTTGAAGAATCTGGTGCTGAAAGAAAGCTGCAACTAGCAGAATTGGAAAATCTTCGCCTAGAAGCATATGACAATTCCAGGTGATACAAAGAGAAGATGAAGGCTGTCCATGACAAACACATAAAAAGGAGAGAATTCAGACCAGGGGAGTTAGTTCTTCTTTATAACTCCAGACTGAGGCTTATGCCAGGCAAACTAAGATCAAGATGGGAAGGTCCCTATAGAGTAGAGAAGGCAGAGCCATACGGAGTTTTTCACCTACGTCATCCTTCTAGCTCCAAATTCATGAAGGTCAACGGACATCGCCTAAAGCTTTATCATGGTGAGAAGATGAAGGATCACAAAGAACTAGAGGTTTTCCTTCTGGAAGACCCACCAACAGAAGCAGAATGAGACTGAAGACGTCCAACTTAAAGACGTAAAAGCAAAGTGCTAGGTGGGAGACAACCCACCATGGTATAATCGTTCAGTTTCAGTCTTAGTTTTATTTTACTCTATTTTTATTTTTGTTAATGACTCTTCTTATAACCTCTCCATATAGCCTGCATTTACATTTGCATTCTGCATATAAAAAAAAAAGAAAAAAAAAAAAAGAGAGGCACGCGACGCGTAAGCGTCGCTGACGCGTCCGCGTCATAGTGCATTAGAAACAAGGATGAAAAGAAGTAGAGAGTCACGCGAAAGCGTGGCTGGAGGCGTGCCTTAGGCACAAACATGTCTACGCCCGCATCGCTGATGTGGCCGCATCATTTTGAAAAAACCCTCCCCACGCGTCCGTGTCACCAATGCGACTGCGTGCCCTTGCAAAAATCGACGTAAAGAGGTGTATGGCAGAAAGTTATGATGGAGTGGGGCTGGAGTGGTGCTGGAAGCACAAGCCCTATCACGTCAACGCGTGCTCCACGCGTCCACATCATTTTCAAAATATGGCCATTCACGCGATCGCATCACCCACGCGAACGCGTCACCCAGATTTTTGGCAAAATGCATTTAAAACAGAGAATTGTGCGTACACGAGGCTGCACTCGCGCCAATAGCACAAATCAGGCCATGCGATCGCATGACCCACGCGTCCGCGTCACCTGAACTTATCGCCCACCATGGATTTCGTGACCCACGCGTCTGCGTCATATGCGACGCACAGCTTATCCAAATCAGCCAAGATATCTTATCTTTTCTTTCCCAAATCTAAATCTTTTCTTATCCCTTCTTATTTCTTTCTTCTCTCTTCTTCCTTCTTTATTCTTTCTCACTTTTTACTTTCTCATCCCTTATTTTTTAACTTTCATTATCAAGGTTCTTTTCTTTCTTTCTCCCCTCTATACTTTTCTTTTATTATTTTTATTTATTTATGTTTTCTTTTTCTTTTTCTTTTTACCTTCATTATCCATATTTTACTTTTCTTTCTCTTTCTTTTTATTCCTTTAATTGGTGTTAGAAATTTAATTAGGTGATTATTTACTTCTATATTTTGCTTATGAGTTATTGTAGAATTGTTTGACAATTAATATTACTTCTTAAAGGGTTGCTTGCATGTTCAATTTAATAATTTCAATAACATATTCACCATGCATGCTATCTGTTTGTGAAAAAGCCCGTATGGCATTGTGCATTATTTTTATCTTACTCTACTCTAATGTCTGTTTTTCACAAAACCCCTTTTATATTTTATTGATTAAATATAATTGTCAATACAAACAGGTTGTTAGTGTGAAAGGGTTGATAATCTAACTTGGACATTTAATGCTTGATCTATGCTACTCATGCCTTTGCTGGCATGCCAATAAACATCTTGCATTTAATTGCCATCACATGCACTTGCTATATTTCCATTGATGAACTTTTCACATGTAGTCATGACCATGTGTTAACGACATCCTTCTTTATCGTGCATTGATTATCACCTACACTATCCCCTCCCTTGCTCGAACCCTTAGCTTTACATATTACATTCTTTTTCCCTTTTCAGGATGGCCACCAAGAAGGGTAAAGAGAAAGCTACTCCCAAACCACTAGCAAGGAAAGGAACAAAAAGAGTACTAGTGGCAAAGCCATCTTCAACAGCAGTAAAGCCCTCAACAAAACGAATCAAGAGGATTATCAAGGTTGATGAAAAAGAGAAAGCTTTCCCAGCAAAGGACACTGCTGAGAGAAATTATAATAATAAATATCTTCTCATCCTCCCGACCAACATTGTTGAATTTATTGAGCCGCGAATTGAACGAAGACAATGGGGATTCCTTCGGAGACAGTCACGGTAGGTTAATCTTTCATGGGTAGTTGAATTCTACTCCAATTTTCATATGCCAACCATGCAGTCTGTCTATGTCCATCAGAAGCAAGTTCCCATAACAGAAGAGGCCATTCAACGAGCTTTAGATCTTCCCCGTGCACCAGAAGGATTGGACGCATTCCAAGAAGCCTCATTCAAACGCCAGACATACCAATTTGATTGGGACGCCGTTCTCAGAGTTATAGCACAACCTGGCAGCAGATAGATCTATGGATACCATCGATCTCTACCTAAGAGCATATTGGCTTTAGCACTCACCTTAGAGGCTCGAGTATGGACACAGATTATGTCCCATTACGTCTTTTCGAGAACTCACGAGTCCTCCTTCACCACAGACATGGCAGTTTTACTCTGGTGTATCCTTACAGACCAGCACCTCAATTTACCAAGACACATTCGGCATGCTATGGGACACGTACAGATTGCGGGCAACCTACCTTTTCCCGCCTTAGTTTCAGATCTAGTCTCAGCAATCAGAGTCTCCTACAGAGCTGGGGACACTAAGGCCATGATTCCACGGGCTGATCAGTACGTCCCTAATAGGAAATATATCAGACCTCCAGCAGCTACTACTAGCCGGCCTGCAGAACCAGTCGAAGATATTCCTACTCCTTCCACATCACAAGCACCTTCAACAAACCAACTGCTCCATCAGATAATTGAGAGGCTAGACCGGCTTGACCGGAAAGGAAAGCAAAGAGAGCGCCGTAACAAGCACCGATTTACATACCTCAATGAGCTACTTGTTGGTCACCACCTACCTAAAGAAGACCCAGACACTCCGGACTCCACTTCATTCACCAGCACAGGGAGCCATGACGGTCCCGATTGTGGAGATGCTGCTACCAGCCCCGCGTTGTTCCTGACTGATGGCACCGAGGACGGTGCCAAGCTTTAAGTGTGGGGAGGTCGGTCAGTACCTAACTTAAGGAGGTAATTTCTCTTCCTTAAACACCAATAAAATAGGATATTTAGTTTATTCTTCTTTTGTTAGGATAGGATAAAATTGCATAGTAATAGGTTATTTGCATGCATGTTCTAATTGGTAAAAAAAATAAGTTTCTTTTTAAGACCCTATGTTTGAAAAATTTCACTAATTTAAACCAAAACTTTTTGTGTTAAACTTGTTTGGAAGTTGTATTTGGAACATAGTTAAAAGCTAGAACACACAACCTGTGAGACTTGAGCTTAATGACATGGTTACACTATTTAACCATAAAATTTTTATTTTTGTGTGTTTGCTTCTCTATGATTGTGATCTATATTTTGTTCCATCCTATATATCCAATATTTAATGTGTTATATGCATGCATATGATTGAGGCCATTATTTTATTAACTCACTTACCCCAAATAGCCTACCCTTTCAATCACCTTTGTTAGCCAACTTTGAGCCTTTTAATCCCATTTGTTCTATATTTTACCACATTACTAGCCTTAAGCAGAAAAACAAGTAATACCCCAAATTGAATCTTTGGTTAGCTTAAGATAGAAAGTGTGTGTCAATTAAGTGTGGGAAAAACAATGGGAACATTAGTTAATAAGGGAATGTGATAAGTCTTTAATTTGATGAAATATTGGGAATTTGGGTACCTACTCATGTAAAACAAAAAGAAAAAATATAAGAGAACAACTTTTTATTATAAATCCATGTGCATTGATAAGCTATGTTTATATTCCTAGTTAAAAAAAATTCAAAAATATTTAATCAAATAAGAAATTAGATAAATGAATAAGGGGATAAAATTACCCCAATGCTAAGTTAAGTTCAAAAATCAATGCATATGTGATACAAGTTAAGAGAAAAGTTGATGCATGAGTAAGTAAAACAAAAGTGGGAGAATTTTGGGTAACCTAAGGATGATCTAAGAAGAAAATAGAGTATATATGTTAGGTGATAGCTTAGGATAATCAAGGATTCAATTTATAGCTCACTTAGCCATATATATACCCTCACCTTCACCTTGGCCCCATTATAACCTTGAAAAGACCTCAAGATGTTTTCATTGGTACATTAAATACTTGTTGATTGGTTAGGTGAAGAACAAGGTTTAGAAAGCATGATTAGAGAAGAGTAGAGTGATTACCCTATACACTAGAGTGACTAGAGTGCATATACACCATCAGTAAGGGTTCAACGCTTAATCCTATGTTCCCTGCTTTCATAAGCTGTATTCCTACGAGTTTACTTGCTTTTACTGTATAAATTGAGTTAGTGGAATTTTATTTATTTTTAACTAAATAGACAAAATCATTTTATCATATAGTTGCATTCATATACATAGGTTGCATTGCATTGCATGAGTCTTACTTTTCCCTACTCATTTGTTTTATCTCCTTAATCTAAGCATGAGGACATGCTAATGTTTAAGTGTGGAGAGGTTGATAAACCACTATTTTATGGTTTATCTTGTGTTTAATTGAGTGGTTTCATCAAGTCTTCACCCACTTATTCATACTCATTGCATGATTTTATAATTCCTTCCTAGTATTGTTTATGGTTAAAAACTTGCATCCTAGAGATCTTTAATTAGTATATTTTAATTCTCCTTTATACCATTCGATGTCATGATACGTGTGTTAAGTGTTTCAAGCTTTATAGGGCAGGAATGGCTTAGAGAATGGAGAGGAAGCTTGCAAAAATGGAAGGAACACAAGAAACTAAGGAGATAACCAGCGAACACTGACGCGCGTGCATGGCTCACGCGAGTGCGCAGAATGGAAAAAATCACAGCAACGCGTGCGCGTGCCTGACTCGTACGCGCAGATTGGAGTCTGCACGAATGACGCGAACGCGTGGACGATGCGTACGTGTGACAAGGAAAATCGCTGAATGACGCGAACGCGTGACTGACGCGTACGCGTGACCTGCGCGATCTGCAGAATTAACAAAAAATGCTGGGGGCGATTTCGGGCCGTGTTTTGACCCAGTTTTCGGCCCAGAAACACATAATAAAGCCAGGGAACACGCAGAGACTCAACAACAGATTAGATACACAACAATAGACAATAGACATATTCTCATTAGGATAGTTTTTAGGTTTTTAGATCTTAATTTAGAGAGGATTACTTCCCCTCTAGGTTCTCTTTACATTCATAGTTAATTAGCTTATGCTTTTGTATATTGAAGAAGTCATTAGCTCCGTTGAAGACATTATTCTAGTTTGTTTCTTTACTTACTCTTTCATTTATTTATAACATATTCTTAATTCTTGCTTAGAGTAGTAATTGATTATTTTCATGGATTGTTAATGCAGAGAATTACTTTTACTTTTAATTAATTTTGAATCCTTATTTTATTTAAATTTATCATGTCTTCTTCTTATATTTTTATAAGCGTTATATTCATGTCAATGGAGTAGACTTCATACTTGACATGGGGTTTGATTAGAAGGAGACACTTGAGTTGGAAGGCTTAAGTGCTGATTAATTTGGACGTTGTTAGCTAGTTCTGTATTTACTAACGCTAGACCTTCCCAAGGGAGAGGACTAGGATTTGCAAATAAGGGTTAGCTTAATCACTTGACTTTCCTTAATTTAGTAAGGGTTAACTAAGTGAAAACAACAACCTTTTTAATACTACACTTAAGAGAACCCAACAAGGATAGAACTTCCAATTAATCATTCCCCTAGTCAAGGCTTTTTATTTAGAATATCAATAATCATTCTTAGTTTATTGCTTTAATATATAATTATTTAATTGCTCATTATTCAACTCTCAAAACTCTCGGAAAATTCCTAATTAATAAAATAGCATCCTTTTGTGCAACTCGTTGGGAGACGACCTGGGATTCATACTCCTAGTATTTTTATTCTAAATCTTTGTGACACCTTTCTAAATTGGTGAGGCGGGTTTTAGCTGGTTAAGAGCTATACTTGCAACGTTATTCTCTTATTTAAAATCTCTTAATTGGCCTAACTTCTGCCACGTACCACAATACACTAGTATAAATGGAGGGCATCTTGAATTTTTAAAAAAAGCTCGGCTGGGGGGCTTCTTCCAGATCTACTTTTTGAGCTTCTTTTTCTTTTAGATCTCTTTTGTACTTTGCACTTTTGAATTTTACTTTCTGCTGAGACTCTGCATCACTTTCCTTTCTGTTTACATTTTTGTTTTCCAGTTTGAATTTTACTTTTCCAGTTTCATTTCATTTTCCTGTTTTATTTTCTCTTTCTCTTCTATGTTCAGTTTAATTTCCCATTTTAGAATTCTGTTTGAACTTAGAGCTATGAGTCACTAAACCCCAATTTCATTAGGAGGAGGAGCTCTACTGTAATCATAATGAATCAATGAAATTCTTCTTCCTCTCAATTCATTTGGGCAGCTAGAGGATAACTTCTATTTTGATTCTGAATTATTCACTCCGGAAGGGGGTTTAATTCAACTGAATGCTTGTGTGAGCCTCAGAAAGGGAATCACTTGCATTAGAATTGGAGCTCTATCCTTCACAACTCTCTTAACCAATACCATTCGGGAGGAATTGAGGTTTTGAGAGTTTGTGTGGCTTATGGATAAGAGAATGTGCTCTAACTCTTCTCATGACAATTAGATCAAGGAATTGGTAAGATTGATTGTGATTAGAGAGATTGGATTGCCAAGGAACTGGGATCCAATCAATTTTAATCCGCCATAGATCTACTCACATGATTGGGAAAGGAGTGGAGACCCATTTGATTCATGATGGATTATAGTATCTCCAATCCCTGATGAATCATTCTCTTATAATTTCTTCAATTTAGATTTCTCTGCATTCACTTTAATTGATATTGTTCACTGTTGTCTCGATTCCCTGACCCAATTTCTTTTATAATTCATGCAATTTAAGTTTCACTGCAATTAGATTCTGCACTTTTACTTTCATGCAATCTAAAATTCCTGTCATTTACATTCCTTGCAAATTAAGATTCAGCTCTTTTACTTTCTTACTCTTTAAGTTTCAGTCATTTAAATTTCTTGTCATTTAAGTTTCAAACAATTTACATTCAGCACTTTAGATTTCTTGCAATTTACTTTCTGTTGATCAAACTTCATTCAATTCATCACTTGTTAGCTTGACTAGACTTATCACCATACTAAATTTGCTTAATCCCTCAATCCTTGTGGGATCGACCTCACTCTGGTAAGTTTTACTACTTGATGCGACCCAGTATATGGTGCGAAATTTATAACCACAAACTAACTGGCAAGTGCACCTAGTCGTAGAAAGTAGTACCTCAAGTGAATAAGGGTCGATCCCACGAGGATTGTGATGAGGGAAAATTCGATTCCACACAAACTAACCGGCAAGTGTACTGGGTCGCATCAAGTAGTAAAACTCACAAAAGTGAGGTCGATCCCACAGGGATTGATGGATTAAGCAACTTTAGTATGGTGAAGAATTTAGTTAAGCTAATATTGATGAATTGGGTGAAATTGGATTGACAGAAAGTAAATTGCTAAGAGATTTAAAGTGCATAATGTAAATTAGCTGAAACTTAAGCGGCAAGAAATTTAAATTGCTGAAACTTAAAGAATAAGAAATTAAAAGAGCTGAATCTTAAATTGAAAGAAATGTAAATAAATGAATCTTAAAGTACAGGAAAGTAAAACTACAAAATCTCAATTGAAGGGAAACTTAAATTGCAGGAATTATAAAGGGAATTGGGTGCAGGGACTCAAACAGCAAGACAAATCAAATGAAAAATGAAATCAGAGAAGTTTATAATGAAGACAATCAGAGGAAATGATTCATCAGGGATTGGAGATATCATAATCCATCATGAATCAATTGAGTCTCAACTCCTTTCTCAACCATATGAGTAGATATATGGCGGATTGATATTGATTGAATCCCAATTCCTTGGTGATCCAATCTCTCTAATCGCAATCAATCTTGCCAATTCCTTGATCTAATTGTCATGAGAAGAGTTAGAGTACATTCTCTCATCCATAAGCCACACAAATTCTCAAAACCTCAATTCCTCCCGAATGGTGTTGGTTAGGAGAATTGTGAAGGATAGAGCTTCAATTTTAATGTAAGTGATTCCCCTTCCGAGGCTCACACCCACATTCAATTGAATCAAACCCCCTTCTAGAGTGAATAATTCAAAGTTTAAGCAGAAGATACCCAATAGCTACACAAATGAATTGAGAAGAAGAAGAATTTCATTATTCATTGGAATTACAATAGAACTCCTCCCCCTAATGAATTTGGGGTTTAGTTCATCATTGCTCAAGTAAAACCAGAGATTAGAAAGTTACAGAGAAATGCAAAAGAAAAATGTAGAAGGAAAATATAATTCAGATCTGCTAACTAACTCTCTATGCTGAAATTTCCTACTGACTAGCCTTTCTCTCAATCAAATTCTTCTCTATTTATACACTTTCTAATTCAGCCTTCAGGTTCTTGGATTGGGCCTCTTAATCTCTGTTGGGGTTGATTGGATTGGCTCCAAATGTAGTTGAAGAAATAAGGGCGCCAATTGTGCATTTCTGATGTCAAAGTTGGAGTCAACGTTTTTGGGCCAACGTTGATCAAACGTCCCTTTGGAAAAATGGATTCTGGTTACTGTCATCAACATTTGACTCAATGTTAGAGTGCCAATGTTCGCCTACCCACGCGTACACGTGGCTGACGCATACGTGTGGATAGTGCAAATTACCACTTGACACGTAAGCGTGCCCTGCGCTTTTCCGCATTTGAGATCAGAATACTCATCCACCCGTGCGCATAGCCTACGCGTGCGCGTGGATGCGAATCCCCTACTCCAGTTTTGAAAGCTTTTCGAAGATGTTCGACCCAGCGTTTGAGTAGCAACGTTCCCTCAAACGTTGCTCTATCCACGCGTGCGCGTCACCTACGCGTGCGGGTCACCTACACGTACGCGTGGATTGTCAGAATATTGGTTTACGCGTACGCGTTGCATGTGCGTGCGCGTCGATACATTTTTTTAAAATTAAGATTTTGGAACTCAGATAGCGCACGTTGGCCTCAGCGTTGGACTGGCCACATTTTTCCCATTTTCCAGAAAGCACATTACATCAAAAACACTGGGGGTAACGTTGGCTTGCCAACGTTCCCTCCAACGTGGACAGCAGAACTTTTACTTCTACAATTGCTTCCAACGTTTGAGGTGACGTTGGTGGACTAACTTGGCTACCAACGTTACTTCCTCTGCTTTGCTTCTTCCTCTGCTTTTTCCCCTTCTTTCCAGCTTTTTTTCACCTAAAATCAACCAAACATTTGCATCAAAGTTGGCTATAATCACAAGGTATTTGCATCATTCATAACATCAACCAAAATTAGCATAAAACCTTATGAGAAAGCACATAAACAACCATGTTTATTTGTCTTAGGAAATGCATGAAACTCCAATCCAATTGCTTACTTATTACTCAAGAAAGTGCATAAAACCTAATGAAACAAGTGAAAAATGCTTGTGAAACTAGCATAAGATAACTTGTCATCAGATTGATGGATCAAGCAACAATAATTGAGTGATTGGCTTAGTCAGACAAATAGAAAATGGTGTTTTAAGGTTTAAACACATTAAACAATAATTCAAGAAATCAGAAACAAGCAGTAAACAAGTGTGAATAATATATGGAGAAACAGTTAAGGCTTCAGAGATATCTATTTTCCGAATTGACTTTTCTTTCTAACTATTTTAATCATGCAAGAATTAATTCATGGCAAACTCTATGTGACTACACCCAAATTTCTTAGACCTTTTTAGTCTCCTCCAAAATTCATCAACCGCCAATTCCTTGGTCACTTAATTCCAATTAGAGGGTGAAGTTCAATTCTAGTTTATATGCCACAAAAATCCTAATTACCCAAATATAAGAGGATTATATGTCACGTATCCTGTTAAGTCCAGATAATTAGAAATTTAGGAGAATATGCTTTCAAGTTGTTGTTCAAGTAAAGAGCTTTTCCAAGTTAAACAAGAACTCAATTAGAATCAAGGTCATACTTCCATTCCACACAGATTCATAAAATAAAGAACGAAAACAATTCTTGAATAATAAATCAGTACAAGAATTAAAATAGAAAAATAATAGTATCACTCCAAACAACAGACAGAGCTCCTAACCTTAATAGTGGAGGTTTAGTTGCTCATGGTTCAGAGAGAAAAACTAGGATTCAGGTAAACTGTAAATTGCGGAATGAGGTAGAAGAGAAGAGAAGAGTGATAAACCATTATTTTATGGTTTATATTGTGCTTAATTGTGCGATTTTATCAAATCTTTACCCACTTATTCATATGAGTAGCATGCATTTATAATTCCTTCCTAAAAATACTTTATGGTTGAAAACTTGCTTCCTAGAGACTTTTAATTTTGTATTTCTCCTTTATTTCATTCGATGCCGTGATCTGTGTGTTAAGTGTTTCAGGCTTTATAGGGCATGAATGACTTGGAGATTAGAAAAGAAGCTTGCAAAAATGGAAGGAACACAAGAAATTGAGGATGACCAGCGAGAAGTGACGCGGACACATGGCTCACGCGACCGCGCGACATAGAGGAAATTGCAGTGACGCGGACGCATGGCTCACGCGACCGCGCGGATTGGAAACTGCACAAGCGATGCGAAGGCGTGGACGACGCGCACGCATGGCAAGGCAATACGCTGGATGACGCCAACGCCTGGACGACGCGATCGCGTGATGTGCGCGATCTGCAGAATCTGCAGAATTCGCTGAGGGCGATTTTGGGCCCTGTTTTGACCCAGTTTTCGGCCCAGAAAAGCAGATTAGAGCCAGGGAATATGCAAAGACCAGGGGACAACATTCATTCCGTATAATTTTAGTTTTAGATATGAATTTACTCCTCCTCTAGGTTTTCTCCCTACACATTCATAGTTTTTAGGATTTTGATTTTATTGCTTTTTCGACTGGGATATTGAGAAGTGTTATTACCTCCATCAAGACTTCGTCATTCTAGTTTGTTTCCTAATCTATCACTTACTCTTCCATGTCCTTTATTTACTCAAAATTATTATTGGATTATTTCTAGAATTTATTAATACAAGAACTATTTTTTTTTTAATTGATCCTTTTGATTATTATTTATCATGTCTTTCAATATTTCCTTTTCTTATTTCGTGGGTTTTACAAACATAATGAGCGAGTAGTTCCATAACTTGATTGGGAGTTGATTGACAGGAAGACCTTGAGTTGGATGCTCAAGAGTGAAATTATTGTTGGGTTTCGCGTTGGGTCACCCTCTAATCACTGACACTAGTCCTTCCCAAGGGAGAGGATTAGGACTTGTGAATAGAAATTGACTTCCAATTTGCTTAACTTTCCTTTACCTGGTAAAGGATAATTGAGCAGGTAACCTTTAATTATCACTTTTATCTTGAGAAGAACTCCATCAAGGATAGGGCTTCCAACTAATCTACTCCCGGTCAAAGTTTTTATTTAAATTAAATAAATTCTCTAATTTAATTTCCTGTTTATCAACTCAAATCATTTTTAGAAAATATCTGATTAATAAAATAGCACATCTTTCTGCAACTCGTTGGGAGACGACCTGGGATTCATACTCCCAGTATTTTTAATTTTAATTTTGTGACAACCCCTTCTAAATTGATAAGCGGATTTTCGGTTGGTTAAGAACTGTACTTGCAACGTATCTCTTATAACAATTTCTTAACTCGCCAATTTTCGCCACGTCAATTTTTGGCGCCATTGTCGTGGAGTTGCAATAGAGTGCTAAGTTATTGATTGGAATTTATTTATTTGCATTTTATTTTACTTTTGTTACTATGAGCTGCATGTTTCTTTCGATAAATGACGCGTTCACTTCCTGATCCAAGCTTGCCAGTATTTGATCTTGAGATCGAAAGAACTATTTCACGTATAAGGCAAGCTCGGCGTCGGTTAGTCCTCTCCGAGGGCAAATCTGAAACGTCACTTGAGGAAGAAACAAGCCCCCGTTCTACTGATTCGGTTGATTTACGTGCAGGTGACATGGCAGCACCTAGAAGAATTACTATCCAGGAAGCTGGAGCCCCTGATTTCACAATGCAACCATTTCAAGCGCATCACCCAGCAGTGGCTACAGACTTTGAAATAAAGACTGCACTACTCAACTTGATGCCTAAGTTTCATGGCTTACCTGATCAAGAGCCTATCAAGTACCTGAGGGATTTCCAAGCAGCCTGTTCTACTGTCAGGCGCGACGGTACAGATGAAACTTCTATTTTGTTAAAAGCTTTCCCATTCTCTCTTGAGGGAAAGGCGAGAGAGTGGTACTACACTCAACACGCAGCAACTGTTTCTGACTGGGATACGCTTAGAAGAGAATTTTTGGAAAAATTCTTCCCAGCTGAAGTTACTGATAAACTGAGGAAGGACATTTCCATGGTTGTTCAGGATGAATCCGAGACTCTCTATGAATACTGGGAACGCTTCAACAACCTTCTGGAAGCATGTCCCCACTATATGATTGACAAGATAGTGTTACTCGGCTACGTCACACAGGGCATGTGGCCCCAAGATAAGACCACATTGGAAAGTGCTATCAATGGGTCTATGAAAAAGTACAAGACCACTGATGAGGCATGGCAATTGATCAGCGACTTGGCTGAGTCTACAAGGAATCACAGGCAGAAACAAGGCCGGTCAAAGGCTGTTGCAGAGGTATCTTCTAGCAAAGAAACTACTGCTCTAACTCAGAGTATATGTAAAATGACCAACTTACTGAAGCAGATGCAGTTGAGTCAACAACAAGCACAGCAAAGCCAACAGTTAGTCCCACAGAGAGTGTGTGGGATCTGTGCTGATTACAGCCATTATACTAATGAATGTCCGCAGCTCCAGCAGAAAGACAATACTGTGGCAGCCACTCATAACTTCTATGACCGCCCCAATCAAGGATACAATCAAGGTGGCAGTTACAACCATGGATGGCAGGACAGTTCTAACCAAGGTTGGAGAGATAATTCTAACCAGAATTGGAGGGACAACAATAACAGAGGAGGCAGAGACAATCAAGGATATCAGAAGTGGAATAATAACAATAACAGGCAGCAGAACCAGAACCAGCCTTACAGAGCACCTCACCTGAGGCAGTCCCAAAGACCACAGCACAACCAACAACAAGTTCCGCAGATCACTCAATCTAATTCCTCTCTGAGTGACGAGGCTCTTCAATCCATTTCACAAGGACAAAGGAACATGGAAAGTTCACTTAATGGCCTAGCATCTGCTATACAAGCTCTCATCTCCCAGCTGGCACCTCCCTACACTTCAAACACTATGCAAGCTCCAGTGGAATTCCTTCTCAACTCATACCCAATCCAAAGGGTGGCATTAATGCCATCACCCTAAGGTCTGGAACGACACTACAAGAGAGGAATCAAGAGGAGCCAATCCCATCAGAACACGCCTCAGCTGAAGAGGTGGTAGAAGTAGAGGATGTTGAAGAGGAAGAGGCGATACAAGACATGGGTGAAGAAGTAGAGGCTCAGCCACAGAAAGAAGCACCCAAGGAGGCAGACCCTGCAGAAAACGCCCTCCCTATTCCATTCCCACAAATTGCCAGGAAGCCCAGGAAGCAGATGGAACTTGATCCCAAAATGGTAGAGATATTCAAAAAGGTTGAGGTAACTGTTCCCCTTTTTGATGTTATTCAGCAGGTACCTAAATACGCAAAGTTTCTAAAGATTTATGCATACATAAAGACAAAATTAATGAATTAGAAACTATTCCTTTAGGTAGTTCTATATCTGCTTTAATGGGAGGTATACCTGAAAAGTGTAGTGATCCATGTCCTTGTATGGTTAATGGTACTATTGGTGGTGTAATATTTTCTGACTGCATGTGTGATTTAGGAGCATGCGTTAGTATAATGCCTTTGTCTATATATGATACTTTGAGGCTCCCTCCCTTAAAAAGTCGGCAGCTCATTTTGTGTTAGCAGATAAAAGCATTATTACAGTGGTTGGAGTTGCTGAAGATGTATTAATGAGCATTAAAGGGCTCACATTTCCCATTGACTTCTACATTCTGGAAATGCCCCCTAATGACTCAGGAAAGCCATCATCAATCCTGCTTGGAAGACCATTCCTGAAGACTTCAAAATTCAAGCTGGACGCATTTTCTAGAACTTATTCTTTTGAAATAGATGGCAGAATAGTGAAATTCAGTTTAAATGGAGCTATGAAGAACCCTCTGGATGACCTTTCTATTTCCCAGTGTGACATCATAGATGAAACCGTGGCTGAAGTTCACTAGGAGGAGTTAGAAGAGAAGTACACATGACAAGGTCCAAGTGTGGGGACACTCTTGGAGGACAACGAGGGCACTTTACCATTATCACCAGCCCCAGATAATCCAGAGCCTGACCATGAGCAGAAATTGGAATTAAAGCCCCTCCCTCCGCACCTCAAGTATGCTTACCTTGAGGACAAGCAAAAGTTTCCAGTTATTATTGCAAGGGAACTCACTTCCCAACAAGAAGAACAGCTACTCAGTGTGCTGAGGAAACACAAAAGAGCAATTGAATGGAGCTTGGCAGACATAAAAGGCATCAACCTTCAAGTTTGTAACCACAGAATATTTTTAGAAGAGGGAGCAAGGCCTGTTCATCAACCCTAGAGAAGACTGAATCCCACTATCTTGGAGGTTGTCAAAAAGGAAGTGACCAGACTACTTGAGGCGGATATCATCTACCCCATCTCAGACAGTGAATGGGTAAGCCCAGTACAAGTGGTACCCAAAGTCCTGGAGTCACTACAGTGAAGAATGAGCATGGAGAGCTCATAGCAACCCGAGTATAGAACGCCTGGAGAGTCTGCATTGATTACAGGCGCCTCAAACAAGCCACTCGTAAGGATCACTACCCCCTTCCATTTATTGATCAAATGCTGGATCACTTGTCAGGTAAATCACATTATTGCTTTTTAGATGGTTACACAGGTTATTTCCAGATTCATATAGCTCCTGAAGATCAGGAAAAGACTACTTTTACGTGTCCTTTTGGGACTTATGCTTATAAGAGAATGCCCTTTGGCTTGTGCAATGCACCAGTTACTTTCCAAAGGTGCATGATGAGTCTTTTCTCTGACCTTATTGAAGACTGTATGGAGGTTTTTATGGATGATTTTAGCATTTATGGTGATTCCTTTAGCCTTTGCTTAGATAGTTTATCTAGAGTATTAGATAGATGTGTCAGTACAAACCTTGTATTTAATTTTGAAAAATGTCACTTTACGGTTAAACAAGGGATTGTACTAGGACATGTTGTGTCTAATACAGGCATTTCTGTAGATCCAGCAAAGGTGGATGTTATTTCTAGTTTACCTTACCCCTCCTCTGTGAGGGAAGTCCGTTCGTTCCTTAGCCATGCAGGTTTTTACCGGAGATTCATTAAGGACTTCAGTAAGGTAGCACTACCCTTATCCAGATTACTGCAGAAAGATATTGAGTTCGAGTTCAGTGAGGATTGCAAACAAGCGTTTGATAAGCTAAAGACTGCCTTTACTCAAGCTCCAATTGTGAGAGGACCAGACTGGAGCCAGCTATTTGAAATCATGTGCGATGCTTCCAACCATGCAGTCGGAGCAGCACTGGCTCAGCGTGAAGGTAAGGATCCTTTTGTAATCGCTTATGCGTCTAAGACTTTAGACACAGCTCAGTCTAATTACACTACTACTGAGAAAGAGCTTCTTGTTATTGTTTTTGCTCTGGATAAATTCTGAGCCTATTTACTTGGTACTAAAGTAGTAGTGTACTCAGACCATGCAGCTCTAAAGTATTTATTAGCTAAAAAGGAGTCCAAACCAAGGCTTATACATTGGATACTACTACTACAAGAATTTGATTTAGAAATTAAGGATAGGAGTGGTAACCAGAATCTAGGGGCAGACCACTTGAGTCGCCTTGAGCACATTAAGGATACCGCCACTCCTATAAATGACAATTTCCCGTTTGATGACTTACAAGCAGTATCTGAAGTAGTCCCTTGGTATGCACCTGTAGCTAATTATCTAGTTAGCCGCACCTTTCCTCCAAACTTTACTAAGCATCAAAGAGACAAGCTGAAAAGCGAGTCCAAATATTATATATGGGATGACCCATATTTATGAAGATGTGGCGCTGACCAGGTAATTAGGCAATGTGTGCCTCAATCAGAATTCCAGTCCATTTTAGAGGCCTGTCACTCATCTGCGAGTGGAGGACATTTTGGACCTCAAAAAATAGCTAGAGAAATTTTAGACTGTGGATTCTGGTGGCCTACCCTTTTTAAAGACGCTGCTGAATTTTGTAAATCTTGTTCCCCATGCCAAAGGTTTGGTAATATATCCAAGAGGGATGAGATGCCTCAACAGACTATGCTTTTCTGTGAAATTTTTTATGTTTGGGGCATTGACTTCATGGGTCCATTTCCAAATTCTAATGGTTATTTTATATATTGTTAGCTGTAGATTACATTTCTAAATGGGTGGAAGCAATTTCTACCCGCACTGATGATGCTAACACTGTTGTTTTCTATGTTAGAAACCACATTATTTGTCGCTTTGGATCACCACGAGCAATCGTGAGCGATCAAGGCACCCATTTCTGTAACAGGAGACTAACAGGCTTACTGAGGAAGCATGGGATAGTTTATAAAGTGGCAACAGCCTACCATCCCCAGAATAATGGGCAAGTCGAGGTGTCTAACAGAGAGATAAAGAGTATATTGCAGAAGATAGTCAAACCTAATAGAAAAGACTGGAGCACCAGGCTACAAGATGCACTCTGGGCATACAGAACTGCATACAAGAAACCCATTGGGATGAGTCCCTTCCGCTTAGTTTATGGAAAGGCCTGTCACCTCGCAGTAGAGGTAGAGCACAAAGCCTTTTGGGCAGTGAAGGAGTGCAATATGGAATTTGAGAAGGCCGGAACTGAGAGAAAGTTGCAACTGTAGCAATTAGAGAGCCTATGCCTAGAAGCTTATGAGAACTCAAGACTGTACAAGGAAAAGATGAAGGCTGTGCATGATAAGCACATCAAGAGGAGAGAGTTCCAACCTGGGGACTTTGTCCTCCTTTACAACTCTAGACTGAGACTCATGCCAGGCAAGTTGAGATCAAGATGGGAAGGTCCATCCATATGGAGTTTTCCACCTGAGTCATCCTTCAAGCTCTGAATTCACCAAAGTTAATGGACATCGCCTGAAGCTATATCATGAGGCGAAGGCAAAACCCAAGGAGCTAGAGATCTTCCTCTTGGAGGATCCACCCACAACAGAAGACTGAGCTAGTGGAGCGTCCAACTTAAGGACGTTAAAGTAAAGTGCTGGGTAGGAGACAACCCACCATGGTATGATTGTTCCTTTCTTTATTCTTAGTTTTATTTTTTAATAACTCTTCTCTTTATCAGCACATTTAGTTTGCGTCTGCATTTGCATATTTTTATTTAAAAAAAAAAAGAGGGAGAGCACGTGACAGGACAGCGTCGCCGACGCGTCCGCGTCGCAGGTGGCTCAGAAAGACTAAGAAATCGAACAGAAAGTCACGCGAGAGTGTGGCTGGAGGCGTGCCTATGGCACAAATCGCCCCACGCGACCGCGTCGCTGACACGTCCGCGTCATGTGGGAGAATTGCCTCCCACGCGTCCGCGTCACCCACGCAGACGCGTGTCCTGAAGATCGACGTAAAAGAGGGTGCATGGCAGAAAGTTGTGCTAGAGTGGTGCTGGATTGGCGCTGGACGCACAACCCCTACCATGCGAACGCGTGCCCCACGCATCCGTGTCATCTCCCAAAATTGGCCACCCACGCGATCACGTCAACTACGCGACTGCGTCACCCTGGAATTCGGCAATAATGCATTTTTAACAGAGAGTTATGCGAGTGCGAGGCTGCCCTCGCGCCAATAGCACAAAACGAGTCACGCGTCCGCGTGACCGACGCGACCGCATCGACCTATCTAAGCACCATCCGCGCGAACGCGTCGCCCACGCGTCCGGGTCGCTTGCGCCGCACAGCTTAACCTAATCTGCCAAAATATCTTATCTTTCTCTTCCCCAAATCCTATTTTCCTTCTTTTCCCTCCTTATTTATTCCTTCTTCCTTCTTCCTTCTTCCTTCTTTCTCACTCTCTACTTTTTCTCTCTCTCACCACCATTAACAAGGTTTTTCTTTTCTTCTTCCCTCCTTACTTTTCTATTCTTCTTCTTTTATGTTATCTTTTCTTTTCTTTTCCCTTGCATTATTCTTGTTTTCTTTTTCTTTATTTTTCTTTTAATTGGTGTTAGAAATTTAATTGGGTCATTGTTTCTTATTATTTGCTTGTGGATTGTTGCAAAAATTGTTTGGCAGTTATATATTAATTTTTAAAGGGTTTCTTGCATGTTCAATTTATTATTTTCATAAGCTTATTTACCATGCATGCTATGTGTTTGTGAAAACGCCCGTATGGCATTATGCACTGTTTGCGATATCTTTTATCCTACTACTCTTAAATGCTTGCTTTTCACAAAACCCTTTTTCATATCATATTAATTTAATATAATTGTCATTACAAACAAATTGTTAGTATGAAAGACTTGGTAATCTAACTTAGACATTGAATGCTTGTTCTATGCTACTCATGCCTTTGCCTGCATGCCAATAAACACCTTGCATTTAATTGTCATCATATGCACTTACTATATTCCTCATGATAATTTTTCACATGCAGTCATGACCATGTGTTAACTTCATTTATCTTTAATGTGCATTGATTACCACCCATACCATCCTCTTCCTTGCTCTACCCCTTGAAATTTTGACATACTTTCTCTTTTCTCCCTTTCAGGATGGCCACCAAGAAAGGCAAGGAGAAAGCTACTTCCAAACCACCAGCAAGAAGAGGAACAAAGAGAGCATTAGTGGCAGAGCCATCTTCCCCTGCAGTTAAGCCCCCAACAAAAAGAATCAAGAGGATTATAAAGGTTGATGAAAAAGAGAAAGCTTTCCCTGCAAAGGACACTGCGCGATTTCCTAATCACTTCTGTGAGCAAATGTTCCCCATCCTGGTAGAAAGGAGTTACAACAACAAATACCTTCTTATCCTCCTGACCCGTATTGCTGAATTTGTTGAGCCGCAAATTGCGCGGAGACAATGGGGTTTCCTACGGAGACAGCCACGGCAGGTTAACCTTTCTTGGGTAGTCGAGTTCTACTCCAATTTCCACCTGCCAACCCTGCAGTCTGTCTATGTCCGTCAGAAGCAAGTCCCCATTACAGAAGAGGCCATTCAACGTGCTTTAGATCTTCCCCTACTCCAGAAGGACTGGATGCATTTCAGGAAGCCACACTCAAGCGCCAGATGTACCAATTTGACTGGGACACTATTCTCAGAGTTATCGCACTACCTGGCAGTAGATGGATTTATGGATACCATCGTTCCCATCCTAAGGGAATATTGGCTTCCGTACTTACCTTGGAGGCTCACGTATGGGCACAGATTATGTCCCATTACATCTTTCCAAGCACTCACGAGTCCTCCTTCACTGCAGACATGGCTGTTCTACTATGGTGCATCCTTACAGATCAACCTCTGAACCTACCAAGACACATCCGGAATGCCATGGGACACGTACAAATCGCGGGCAACTTACCTTTTCCTGCCCTGGTCTTAGATCTTGTCTCAACAGCCGGAGTCTCTTACAGAGCTGGGGACACCAAAGCCATGCTTCCACGGGATGATCAGTACGTCCCTAACGAGAAGTATATCAGACCTTTAACAGCCACTACAAGCCAGCCTACTGAACCGACTGAAGACATTCCTCCTTCAACATCACAAGCACTTACAACCAATCAACTGCTCCATCAGATACTTGAAAGGTTGGATCGACAGGAACACAAAGCAAAACTAAGAGAGCGCCGCAACAAGCACCGATTCAAATACCTCAAGGAGCTACTTAAGGGAAAATACAGAGACTCAGACACCCCGGACTCCACTTCCTTTACCAGCACAGGGAGCCATGACGGTCCCAACTGTGGAGATACTGCTACCAGCCCACCCTTGTTCCTGACAGATGGCACCGAGGACGGTGCAAAGCCTTAAGTGTGGGGAGGTCGGTCAGTACCTGACTTCCGGAGGTAAATTCTCTTCCCTAACACCAATAAAATAGGATATTTAGTTAGTTTTTCTTTTGTAGAATAGGATAAATTGTATAGTAATAGATTAGTTGCATGCATGTTCTACTTGATTGAAAAGACAATAAGTTTCTTCTAAGACCCCATTTTTAGAACAAAATTTCACTAATTTTAATCTAAACTTTTATGTTAAATCTGCTTGAAGTTGTATTTGGAACATGGTTTTTGAGCTAAAGAACACACAACCTGTGAGATTTGAGCCTTTATACATCGTTACATTATTTAACCATAATTATTTTATTCTTGTGTGTTTACTTCTCTATGATTGTAATCTATACTTTGTTTCATCCTATATGTCCAATGTTTAATATATTTATATGCTTGCATATGATTGAGGCCATTATTTGTTTAGCTCACTTATCCCAAATAAGCCTACCCTTTCAATTACCTTTGTTAGCCACTTTGAGCTTTTAAATCCCATTTGTTCTTTATTTTACCACATTACTAGTCTTAAGCAGAAAAAACAATTATATATCCCAATTGAATCTTTAGTTAGCTTAAGATAGAATTATGTGTTAATTAAGTATGGGAAAATTGTGGGAACAAAAGATAATAAGAGAATGTGTCACGATAATATAATGGGAATTTGGGTGCCTACTCATGTAAAACTAAAAAAAATTAAAAATCTATGTGCATTGATAAGCTATATTTATTCTTATGTTTTAAAAAAAATCCAAAAATAATTCAATAAATAAATAAGGGAAAAAAATTACCCCAATACTAAGCTAAAGTTCAAGAATCAATGCATGTATGATAAAATCAAAATAAAGTTGATACATAAGTAAGGAATATGAAAGAAAAATTTTGGATAGCTAGGTGTGAAATTTAAGCTATAAAGAATATATATGTGTGTTAGGTGAAAGCTTGGGTTAATTAAAGATTCAATTTATAAGCTTACTTAGCCATATATGTACCCTTACCCATACCTTGGCCCCATTACAACCTTGAAAAGACCTCATGATGTTTGTATTGGTATATTAATTGTTGTTGATTGGTTAGGTGAAGAACAAAAATTAGAAAACATTATTAGAGAAGGATAGTGATTACCCCATACACTAGAGAGATTAGAGCATACATACATCATCAGTGAGGGTTCAATGCTTAAGTTCTATGTTCCCTGCTTTCATGAGCTACCTTCTTGCATTTTTATCTGTTCTTACTATATAAGAATTGAATTAGTGGAATTTGATTTGTGATTGTCTTGAAGAGCTTATTTACTTTTGACCAAGTGGAAAAGAATCATATAGTTGCATTCACATATATAGGTTGCATTGCATTGCATGAGTTTTACATGTTCCTACTCATTTATTTTATCTCCTTCAACTAAGCATGAGGACATGCTATTCACTAAGTGTGGGGAGGTTGATAAACTACTATTTTATGGTTTATATTGTGCTTAATTGTGCGGTTTTATCAAATCTTTACCCACTTATTCATATGATTAGCATGCATTTATAATTTCTTCCTAAAAATACTTTATGGTTGAAAACTTGCTTCCTAGAGACTTTTAATTTTGTATTTTAATTCTCTTTTATTCCATTCGATGCCGTGATCTGTGTGTTAAGTGTTTCAGGCTTTATAGGGCATGAATGACTTGGAGATTAGAAAAGAAGCTTGCAAAAATGGAAGGAACACAAGAAATTGAGGAGATGACCAGCAAGAAGTGACGCAGACGCATGGCTCACGCGACCGCGCGACATAGAGGAAATTGCAGTGACGCGGACACATGGCTCACGCGACCGCAGGGATTGGAAACTGCACAAGCGACGCGAAGGCGTGGACGACGCGCACGTGTGGCAAGGCAAAACGCTGGATGACGCGATCGCGTGACGTGCGCGATCTGCAGAATCTGCAGAATTTGCTGGGGGCGATTTTGGGCCATGTTTTGACCCAGTTTTCGGCCCAGAAAAGCATATTAGAGCCAGGGAACATGCAGAGACCAGGGGACAACATTCATTCCGCATAATTTTAGTTTTAGATCTGAATTTACTCCTCCTCTAGGTTTTCTCTCTATACATTCATAGTTTTTAGGATTTTGATTTTATTGCTTTTTGGACTAGGATATTGAGAAGAGTTATTACCTCCATCAAGACTTCGTCATTCTAGTTTGTTTCCTTATCTATCACTTACTCTTCCATGTCCTTTATTTACTCAGAATTATTATTGGATTATTTCTAGAATTTATTAATACAAAAACTATTTTTATTTTGAATTGATCCTTTTGATTATTATTTATCATGTCTTTCAATATTTCCTTTTCTTATTTCGTGGGTTTTACAAACATAATGAGCGAGTAGTTCCATAACTTGATTGGGAGTTGATTGACAGGAAGACCTTGAGTTGGATGCTCAAGAGTGAAATTATAGTTGGGTTTCACGTTGGGTCACCCTCTAATCACTGACACTAGTCCTTCCCAAGGGAGAGGATTAGGACTTGTGAATAGAAATTGACTTCCAATTTGCTTAACTTTCCTTTACCTGGTAAAGGATAACTGAGCAGGTAACCTTTAATTATCACTTTTATCTTGAGAAGAACTCCATCAAGGATAGGGCTTCCAACTAATCTACTCCTGGTCAAGGTTTTTATTTAAATTACATAAATTCTCTAATTTAATTTCCTGTTTATCAACTCAAACCATTTTTAGAAAATATCTGATTAATAAAATAGCACATCTTTCTGCAACTCGTTGGGAGATGACCTGGGATTCATACTCCCAGTATTTTTAATTTTAATTTTGTGACAACCCCTTCTAAATTGATAAGCGGATTTTCGGTTGGTTAAGAACTGTACTTGCAACGTATCTCTTATAACAATTTCTTAACTCGCCAATTTCCGCCACGTCAAAGAGCCCGAGGGGCTGATTCTTTTTTCCTTTTATATCTAATCCTAATTAATGTAAATTATAATTTCTAAAACTAAATAATATCTTTTCCTATTTTAAAATAAAAATTAAGATTAATCAGAATAAATAAAATCTTCGTGCATCTTCAATTGATGAATGGGGACCACTTGCTTCGTAGGAAAGGACGCCTAACTCAAGATGGAGCTGCGCCTTACTTAAGGGATGCAGTGAGGAATTGCATGCTGGGCTTGGTGGCTGCACCTTACTTGGAGAATTGTTGCGCCTTACTTAAGTGAAGCAAAATCAATGTGGCGTGCTTTTGTTGTGTCTTGTGCCTAACTTGAGAAATCTCAAGTTAGGCGCAGCCTTGGCAGAACTGGTGGAAAAGTAGTATGAACTATTATATATCGTCGAAAAGCTCAGAAAGTTAGATTTCTAATGCCACAAAAATCACATCCATTGGACCTCTGTAGCTCGAGTTATTTAGGTTTGAGTGCAAAGAGGTCAGGGTTGACACCATCATTCACCTTCTTCTCTTTTTCTGCGGAAACTCCATCAAATCTAGCCAAATGCTACCTAACAGAATTGCACACGATTCAAGGTAGCATCTATAGTGGCTAAAAGATAATTAATTCTTGATTAAACTTGACAAATTGAATGCAAATTTACTAGGAAAAGACAGGAAAGATGCTCACGCATCATAACACCAAACTTGAATTGTTGCTTGTCCTCAAACAACCAAAACTAATACAAGGTTAAGATGTGAATTTGCATGAGAAGTGAGAGTTCAATCATACTCATGTCCCTTCTTAAAGTGGGATTTATCTGTTGCAATTCTGAACAATTTTGGCATCTCACCCTCCTTTGAATAAGAGGAATGTCAATGTCATTCGAAATTAGATTCCGAATTATATTTTGAATTCTCTGATATTTATACTTCAATTTAATCCTTGAAAACAGCAGGTATCCTTTAATTCTCAATTAACCGGTGCTTTGCACCTTGAGCCTAGCCGTGACTTTAAATGTTCTGTCTCAAGGGTTAATTGACACAAGAACACCATAAGCACTTAACTGGAGAACTCTCTTGAAGTTCTAATTTTCCTTTCAGCTACTCCTAGACAGTGGTGCTTAGAGCCTTTGGCATACTCTGCTAAATGCATTTGATCTCGACTCTAAATATTATGTCTCAAGGATTACTTGACACAAAAACACCACAAGCATATGACTAGGGAAACAACTCTTTGAGCTTTTAATCATATCTGACCTCCCTAGTCATTGATGCTCAGAGCCTTGGACCTTGCTTTTATTATTCTTTTGCTATTTCTGTTTCCTCAAGGATCAAGCTTTAACTAACTTTAGAGAATTCATAATAGTTCTCTATATTCTTGCTCCTTATACATCAACATTCTTTGATTCAAATTCAGATATCCACTGTTCATGTCATGCATTCAGAATCACAAAGAATACCACCATATTTAAGTAAATCAGACTATTCTTTGTTATAAAGTCTATTTCTCAAGCAATACATCTTTTTCTTCTTTTTCTTTCGGATTCAAGATCAGTGAGCAATATATGAGACACTTTTCAGAATTAAAAATAAATAACAGAATAAAAATAACAAATTTAACTCGAACCTAGGAATTGAAATAACAAAGGATCATGCAATAACTAAGACAAAATAGCAGAAAACAGGAATATAACATAATAAAAATAGGAGGAAATATAGAATGAAAGAAACTCAACCACCTCTGTTACTCCAATGGCCGTCTCATTCTTCAGGCTGTGCTCTTCCGTGAAGATGATTTGCCTCCCTTTGGTGCCATTAAAATAAACAGAAAAGTCACAAGCTAAGCGACAACACCAAACTTAAAAGTTTGCTTATCCTCCAACAAGGAAAAACTGAAAATAAGGTGGGACATAAAAAGATGTACGAAGGGGGCGTATATGTATAAGGAAAGGGGGTGGGGTCACGTGTGGATCTTGAAAGGGGGGAATTGGCTGGAGCATTGAAAAGGGAGAGGATCTGGTGATTGAGTTGAGGGGTGGGGACCGAATTAAATAAGATTTGGTAAAGGAATAGGTTAATTTATTCAGGAAGTATTGGGGGTAATAAGGTGGGGTAAAAAGGGGAAGGGGCTGGGGTAGTTAGGCAGCGTCTAACGTGAGGCACACGCCCGCACTCTGCGCCTAACTTGACTCAAGACTGCGCATAACTTGAAGTGTGTCTTCACAGCTTGCGCCAAACTTGAAAATTCTCAAGTTAGGCGCAGACCCTCCAGTGCAGAATTCTCCTCTGCACGTAGTATGTGGCACTTGACTTGAGATTTTCAAGTTAGGCGTCACCCAAATCTGAATCAATATCCTCCCAGGTGTTTGAAACTCTATATTTAGGAACGTATTTCAGTTTTTTTAATCTGCATGATCAAAATAGACGTAAAACAAAGGAAAAACAGTAGAAACTCAATGAAATTCAAATAAATAATAAAATCAAAGCAACGGAAATTAAACTAAGGATACAAAAGTATCGGGTTGCCTTCCGACAAGCGCTTCTTTACCGTCACTAGCTTGACGGTCAGCTCCGCTAAGGAAGAGCATCATAGGGGCTGAAGAGACGGAAGATTGATGGTTTAGAAGTTATAGTAAACTCTCGTTGCAAGTATAGTTACTAAACCAAGCAATCAACCTTTCTTACAAACGTTTTCGTTGTCACAAGTAACAAACCCCTTTAAAATTGATAACTGAGTATTTAAACCTCGGGTCGTCTTCTCAAGGAATTGCAGGGAAGTATGTTCTTATTATTGGTTATGAGTCTTGTAAATTGGGGGTTTTGAAAGTAAGAAACCAATATGTTAAATGATAAGAAAAATAAAATAAAAATAATATTAAGAAAATCATAACATGAATGTAGTATAAGCCAAATTGAAAAGATAAATAATAATTAAAAGTATATAATAAAAGTAGAAAATAAATAAGAGGAACATTGAACCTGTGATGAAGAAGAAATAATCCTAAATCCTAAAACTAAATCCTAAGAGAGAGGAAAGAACCTCTCTCTCTAAAAACTATATCTAAATCCTAAAATTGTGTATTGTGAGCTTGTATTATGAATGAATAGATTTTCCCACTTTATAGCCTCTAATCTGTATTTTCTGGGCCGAAAAATGGGTCGAAAACAGCCCAGAAATCGCTGGGGAAGAAAACTGCCACGCTGATTTTCGGAACTACGACGCGTCCGCGTGGAGTGCGCGTTCGCGTCGCCTAGCGTCAAATCAACTATGGCATATTATATATCAAATCGAAGCCCCAGACGGTAGCTTTCCATCGCAACTGGAACCGCGTCGTTTGGACTTCTGTAGCTAAAGTTATAGCCGTTTGAGTGCGTAGAGGTCAGGCTGGACAGCTTAGCAATTTCTCCAACTTCTTGTATTCCTTCCACTTTTGCATGCTTCCTTTCCATTCTCTGAGCCATTCCTGCCCTGTAATCTCTGAAATCACTTAACACACATATCAAGGCATCTAATGGTAATAAGAGAGGATTTAAACATAGGGAACTTAAGGCCAATGCAGCATGTTTTCAATCAAAGCACATAATTAGGAAGGCAAATGTTAAACCATGCAAATAGTATGAATAAGTGGGTAAAGAGTTGATAAAAACCACTTAATTGAGCACAAGATTAACGATAAAATAGTGGTTTATCAACCTCCCACACTTAAACATTAGCATGTCCTCATGCTAAGCTCAGGAGAAGATATAAGAGAGTGAAGAGGAATGGTAGAAAGTATGAAATGCAACCTATCTATATGAATACAACTACATGCTAAGATGTTTCTATCTACTTGGTTATGAATAAATAAGCTCTTCAAGACAACTATGAATCAAATTCCACTAATTCAAATTATATAGTAAAAGACAAGTAAACTTGTAAGAAGATAGCTCATGAAAGCAGGGAACATAGAATCAAGCATTGTAATGGGGCTGAGGTAAAGGTAAGGGTACATGTATGGCCAAGTGAGCTATAATATGAATCTTTGACTATCCTAAGCTCTCACCTAATATACATATACTCTATATACTGTTAAATTCATGCCTAACTACCCATAATTCCCACTTTTGTATGATTCCCATACTCATGTATCAAAATTTTGATATTTCTTTAAATTATCACATGTGCATTGATCTTTTTATTAACTTAGCATTGGCGTAATTTTGTCCCCTTATTTATTTACTTATTTATTGAATATTTTTAGATTTTTCTCTCTCTTTTTTTAGAGAAATAAACATAACTTATCAATGCACATGGATTTTTTCATTATTTTTCTATTTTGGTTTTTTTATGAGTCGGTTCCCAAATTCCCAATATTCAAATAAATTAGAAACATGCTACATTCCCTTATTAACCCATATTTCCACAATTTCCCCACACTTAGTTGATGCACAATCTCTATCTTAAGCTAACCAAAGATTCAATTGGGATATTTAATTATTTTTCTGCTTAAGGCTAGTGATGTGGTTATAGAATAAATGGAGATAAAAGGCTCAAGGTGGCTAACAAGGGTGAGGTAAAAGGTAGGCTTATTTGGGACAAGTGAGCTAATAACAAGTAATGGCCTCAATCATATGCAAGCATGTAAATACACTAAATATTGGACATATAGACTGAAACAAAGCAAAGATTGCAATCATAGAGAAGAAAACACACAAGAATAAAAATTTATGGTTAAATAATGTAACCATAAAAATAAGCTCAAAATCTCACAGGTTGTGTGTTCTTAGCTTTTTAAACTATGTTCCAAATACAACTTCAAACAAATTTACCACATAAAATTTTTTTTTAATTTAAATTAGTGAAATACTATAAAAATTTCTTGAAAAAGAAAATATTACTTCAACCAAGTGGTAACTAAATGCATAAAATCAAATAAACATGCAATTAAACATGCAAATGCAACAATGAACTAACAAATAAAGTAAAATATTGGTGTTTGAGAAGAGAATAACTAACCCATGGAGATCGGTATCGACCTCCCCACACTTAAAGATTGCACCGTCCTCGGTGCATGCTGAGATGTGTAGGTGGACGGGTTTCTCCAACTGATGCTTTTCTCCAAGGATTGTGCAGATGGACTTGTCTGTCTTCCCATGTAAACGTCTTCCGATTCCCTTCCGGGTGGCCATCCTAAAAGAAAAAGGGAAGAAAAGTAACCCAGAAATAAAGATAAGAAAATAAATGAAGTATGGGTGAGTTAATGCCAAATGATACGGGTCTCATTTACATGGAAGCTTCAACATGTATGTGAGAAAACAATAGAAGCACATGGCAAATCAAGAGTGTAAAAATTTTCAACAATGGGGAAGAGAGTGGGTAAAGAAAGATAATATAAATTCGTGTCAATGCAAAAGTAATACAGGTATAAAAGATTGGCATTGATTTAAATAATATTACCTAACCAGAATAAAACAAGTCACTAAGCACCCAAAATAATTCAAGAGAAGATGCAACAGTTAAAATCAACACCAAAGGAAAAATAATAAATTTAGAAAAGAAAATAAAAATATGCACTAAATTAAAATGCAATGAATGAAAGTATGGAAATAAATAAAATAAAATGAAAGTGAAAAAGGATGAGAAGAAAAAAAGAAAGTGACAAAGGAGAGAGAAAGAAGAAATTAGGATTAGAAAAGAAAAGATAAGATAATTGGCGCTCATTTGGATAAGTTGTGCGGTGCAGGCGACGCGGAGGCGTGAGTGATGCGGATGCGTAGGTCACGCGATCGCGTGACTCGATTTGTGCTAGTGGCGTGAGTGCAGCCTCGCGTTCGCACATCTCTCTGTTTGAAATGCATTTTTGCCAAAAATCTGGGTGATGCGGTCGCGTGGTTGACGCAATCGCGTGAATGGCCTTATTTCCAATATGACGCAAACGCGTGGGGCACGCGTTCGCGTGAGAGGGCTTGTGCTTCTAGCATGGTTCTAGCCCCACTCCGGCCCAAGATACTGCCATACACCCATTTACGTCGAATTCACAGAGCCACGCGTTCGCGTGGGTGATGCGGACGCGTGGGGAAGCTATTTTTCAAATCATGCGGTCGCGTCGGCGACGCGGTCACGTGGATCAATTTGTGCCAAAGGCACGCCTCCAGCCACGCTATCGCGTGACTCTCTGTCCAATTTCTCTTTTCTTCAAAACGCACTGGTGACGCGGACGCGTCAGCGACGCTGCTGCGTCGCGTGCGTGCTTTTTTTTTTTAATGCAGTATGCAGAATGCAATGCTAATATGAATGTTATGCAAAACTCCAGGTTCAATACAATAAAATAAAATAAAACTCAAAAACAAATAAAACTAAATAAAAATGAAAAAGGAACGATCATACCATGGTGGGTTGTCTCCCACCTAACACTTTTAGTTAAAGTCCTTAAGTTGGACATTTGGTGAGCTCCTTGTTATTGTGGCTTGTGCTTGAACTCGTCTTGAAACTTCCACCAAGGCTTGGACTTCAAATAAGCTTTATCAATACCAAGTAAATTCCTCAAGCTTTGATGGAGTTCTTCACAAGCTTTGAGCTCCCAAAATTGATCCTCATATATTCTTGGATCCCAAATCTTGTTTCTACACCCGTCTTCAAGTTGATTATCATGATTCCATCCGGGTGGTTGATGAGCGGATAATTTATACGCTTTTTGACATTGTTTTTAGTATGTTTTTAGTAGAATCTAGTTACTTTAAGGGATGTTTTTAATAGATTTTATGTTAAATTCACATTTCTGGACTTTACTATGAGTTTGTGTGTTTTTCTGTGATTTCAGGTATTTTCTGGCTGAAATTGAGGGACTTGAGCAGAAATCAGATTCAGAGGTTGAAAAAGGACTGCTGATGCTGTTGGATTCTGACCTCCCTGCACTCAAAGTGAATTTTCTGGAGCTACAGAAGTCTAAATGGCGCGCTTCCAATTGCGTTGGAAAGTAGACATCCAGGGCTTTCCAGAAATATATAATAGTCTATACTTTGGCCAAGAATTGACGACGTAAACTGGCGTTCAACCCCAGCCTTCTACCCAAATCTGGCGTCCAGCGCCAGAAAAGGACTTAAAGCCAGCCATGGAAAGGAGTAAGACTGATTGGATGAAGATAGCAGGAAAGCAGAGGTTCAGAGGAACGAAAAGCATCTCCATTCGCTTATCTGAAATCCCTACCAATGATTCACATAAGTATCTCTATCCCTTTTATTGTTTATTTGAATCTAATAAAATATCATGTTTAAATCTGCCTGACTGAGATTTGCAAGGTGACCATAGCTTACTTCATACCAACAATCTCCGTGGGATTCGACCCTTACTCACGTAAGGTATTACTTGGACGACCCAGTGCACTTGCTGGTTAGTTGTACGGAGTTGTGTCCACAGATAGAGCCACAATGAGGATTCAATACAATTATATATTGTTAATCTCACACAAGTACAAAGAAAAGGACAACACAATTTCGTGCACCAAGTTTTTGGCGCCGTTGCCGGGGATTGTTTGAGTTTGGACAACTGACGGTTCATCTTGTTGCTCAGATTGGGTAACTTTCTTTTCGTTTTCTTTTCAAAAATTTTTCAAAAAAAAAAAAAAAATCTTTCAAAAATTTTTCCTTTGTTTTCTTTGGCATTGATGCTTGGGAAGTTGAACCTCCCTTGTTCATCAATGAACTAAGTGATCTGGATCAACTGACATTGCCTCAGAAGAGACAGGATCCTAGAAAGTTCATATTACCTTGTACCATAGGCACCATGATCTTTAAAGCTCTGTGTGACCTTGGTTCAGGTATAAACCTCATGCCCCTCTCTGTAATAGAGAAACTGGGAATCTATGGGGTGCAAGCTGCTAAAATCACATTAGAGATGGCAGACAGTTCAAGAAAACAGGCTTATGGACAAGTAGAAGATGTATTAGTAAAGGTTGAGGGCCTTTACATACCTACTGATTTCATAGTCCTGGATACTGGAAAGGAAGAGGATGAATCCATCATCCTAGGAAGACCTTTCCTGGCCACAGCAAGAGCTGTGATTGATGTTGACAGAGGTGAAATATTCCTTCAATGGAATGAGAACTCCCTTCTATTCAAAACTCAAGGATCCCCCTCTGCAATCATGGAGAGGAAGCAGGAAAAGCTTCTCTCCCAGTAGCATATTATTCACTGAGAGGATAAGATGAAGCCATTGACAAGGGTGATGCCTCCAGACGATTAGCCGTGCCGTGACAGGGCATTGGATCATTTTCCCGAGAGATGACTGAAAGTAGCCATTGACAGTGGTGATGTATCACATAAAGCCAGCCATAGAAAGGAGTAAGACGGATTGGATGAAGATAGCAGGAAAGCAGAGGTTCAGAGGAACGAAAAGCATCTCCATTCGCTTATCTGAAATCCTTACCAATGATTCACATAAGTATCTCTATCCCTTTTATTGTTTATTTGAATCTAATAAAATATCCTGTTTAAATCTGCCTGACTGAGATTTGCAAGGTGACCATAGCTTGCTTCATACCAACAATCTCCGTGGGATTCGACCCTTACTCACGTAAGGTATTACTTGGACGACCCAGTGTACTTGCTGGTTAGTTGTACGGAGTTGTGTCCACACATAGAGCCACAATGAGGATTCAATACAATTATATATTGTTAATCTCACACAAGTACAAAGAACAGGACAACACTATTTCGTGCACCAGTGGTTCATCTTTAGAATTCTCACTGAAGCATCCAAACAACTTCCTAGACCCATTTAATTGAGCTCTACACCAACCTTTGCGTTTAAACTTAAAGCTTCCAACCATAATGAACCTTACAGGATAATTCTTACCACTAACCATCTTCCTCTTACTCTTAATGCCACAAAGAGCTCTAAGCTGACCATCCGTCTCTAGTAGCCCATATTCAAGTGGGAAAGTAAAGGTCAAGGATGAGAATTTTACCCACTTGAATGTTGTGTTGGATGGTAATGGCCTTGGGGGAGGTATTTCTAATGAACTTGCAAGCTCCACTCCCTTGTGCTCTTCTCTGACAACTTTCACCTCCTTGTAAGCTTCTTCAATTTCAACCTCTTCCAAGTCTTCAACCAAGGTATGCCTTGGAGGTTGTACACCCTCCTCAACATCAAATGAAACCGTCTTAGAAGGAGGCTCTATGTCTTCACTTTCCCATGGAGGTTCAACATCTCGCAAGTCTTCAACCACTTTTTCCTCTTTAATAATTACTGCTTTGTCCAGTAGTTTTAATATAAAATCGTACTCATCCTTGATGATTTTCTTTCCATGACAACTCCTTTCAACAATTCTTTCATCTTCAAGGGTCTCTCCTACCTTTACCCGTAGGGCCTCCTCTAGCTCTTTATGAAGTATGGATTCGCGAAGATGATTCCTTCTTTCCTGTTCCATATCAATAGCATAATTGGGATCATCTTGCTCTTGGATTGATGGATGTGGGTGCTCTTCCATGGAGGGTGGTGATGGGATGAAAAGATCATTATGTGATTGAAAAGGAAGTGCACTAGAGCTTGAGGGTTGAATTTTGGAGGTAGAGGGTTGGTTCATGCAGGATATAAGATTTTAGAGTGTAGAGGTGAGACCAATGATGTTAGAGATGAGTGTATTGTTATCCAATGGAGGTTGGGGTGGATCTATGTATGGCTCATTCGGTTCATAGGGTGGTTGGTATGGTGGATGTGGGTTAGGGTCATATGGAGGTAAATGGTGTAAAGGGGCTTGTGAGTTTGGTGGTTCAAAGGTATGTTGGGGAGGTGATTCATAAGCACAGGGTGGGGCTTGTTGGTAATTACAAGGGGGGCCACCATATCTATCAGCTTGGTGTGCATTGTAGAGTGGTCCTTGCCCATGATATCTTGGAGGGTGTTGTTGCCTAAAGGGTTGATCAGATCCTCTTGGCTCCATCCATCTTTGATTGCTTAGACCTTGATGCATATTCCTGTTATAGCTTCCACTCCTTTCAACAGATTTAGAACCAAACTTAAAGCGAGAGGGGTGAGAATTCATGGTAGCAAATAAAAATTAAATACGAAAATAAAAAAAATTTAAATTAAAAGGTTATTTGAATTTTCAATTTGAAAATTAAATTTTGAAATTTGAAATTTGAAATTTTGAAATTTGAGTTTTGAAAATTTTGAAATTTGAATTTTGAAATTTGATTTTTGAAATAAGATAAAATAAGATAAAAATTTTAAAATAAAAATCTGAAATTTTTTTATTGAAATTTTGAAAATTCAATTAAAAAAAATAAAGAGAAAAGATATTTTTGAATTAAATGAGGAAAGAGAAAAATAATAAAATGATACCAAACTTAAAATTTTTAGATCAAAACCAAGAAAACAACTAAGAACAACTTGAAGGTCAAGATGAACACGAAGAACAACTTGAAGATCAAGATGAACACCAAGAACAAATTTTTGAAAAAAAAAATTTTAATAACTAAATAAAAACCAATAACCTCTTAATTTATGAAAAAGCAAAAATAAAAACAAAAATAAAAACAAAAATAAAAATAAATAAACAAGCAAAAAGCAAATATTTACAAAAACCAATAATAAGGCACACGTTTGTAATTTTCCGGCAACGGCGCCATTTTGAAGAGACGGAAGATTAATGGTTTAGAAGTTATAGTAAACTCTCGTTGCAAGT
>NC_029785.2:97771968-97798437 GCF_000816755.2 Arachis ipaensis | reverse complement strand
AGAAAGCCAAGTCTAGATCTCAATGCCTTCCTAGATCCAATCAAGAACAATTGCAAAGAAAATGTAAATTGCAAAGAAAGTTGATGAAAAGCAATTAACCGAAACTGAATTCAATTGTGTAGTAAAATTAAACAGAGATATCTTAGGATGAGATTGAAACAGAATTCCTTCAATTCTCCAACCCAAGATCCAAGACAATTGTAATTGAAATTGAAAGCAAGAAAACTAAGAGGAAGGGAATTCAATTCTCCTTCCCCGAGACTTAGAAATTAAAATTCACTCAACACCAAAAGCTCTCCGAAAACTCTCTATGAAAACTAAAAGGGAAAGCTCCCTTCAAAACTTAAATTCTAATCTATTTATACACTTTCTTCAAATGGTCTTCAAGCCTTCAATTGGGCCTTTGCTCTTGGTGGAATTGGGTTGAGAGAGGCCTTGGTTGATTGCTCTTGGAGTTTGGAGAAGAACCGAATTGAACCGGGTTGGAATCATGAAAGCTTGAGTAAAAGTTGGAGTAAAAGTTAGGGGTCTAAGGGATTTTTATTCTGAGGCTGAGACATCAACATTCCTTTGGATCCTTACTTGAATTACAAAAAAAATGAGACTTGTTATTGCTTAGTCCTTAGCTTTTCTTGTTCTTTTCTTGGCTGAGGCTTAATGCTATGTGGTAAGGCAACTTTTTAGAGTAAGCTTTCAGCCAGCATTCCCGCCCCAGTTGGTTCAAGATGCTAGGTGTTGAAACACCCCTATGGACTTACTTGCTCAAGCCTCTCCTTAGCACACACACATCACAGGCATTTAACTTGTTTTGTTCATCTCTGTTAGTTCTTTGGAAATTGATGCCCAGCACCTCTTTGGGTTACTAAATGCTTTGTCTCAAAGTAGCTCTTGATGGTGGACTTTCGGTTGGCAATCCCGGGTTAGTTAACCCAAGTTGCCGGGTGATGAAGCACCCCTTAGAACCTAGTTATCCAAGCTTATGTTTGTACAAAAAGCATCACAGGCATATATCCAAATCTCAAGCTATTGATGCCCAGCCTTGTTTATTTCTTTTTGCTTCTTTTTCTTGCATTTTCTTTCTTTTATTTTGGACCTTTTTCTTTTGTCAAGTCTCATGAAATGTAACTTAGCATGCATGTATGCTTGTGATTCTGTGAACCTAAGTTGGTGTGGGAACACCAAACTTAGTTCCTTACCTACTTCTATATGTAGCAAAATAAATACATGCATGAAACATCAAGTACTTTTATTAAGGAAATAAACTATGAACTAAGAAACAAACTATGAACCAGAAAACAACCAAAAACTAGAAACATGACAATTGTTAAGCAGTTTTTCTGATGGTTTGGAGCCGATACTGATCATGCTGAGGGTGCAATGTGTTTTTAATGAAATTTTTGGTGGAACACCAAACTTAGCATCCAACATTCACCCCTTAACTATTTTGGTGTGCAACACCAAACTTAGCTCTTTGCAATACAGAGAAATCTACTCAACTCTTTTATTAAATTAGCTATGAAGAGAAAATTACCTCAGGTTGGGTTGCTTCCCAACAAGCGCTTCTTTATTGTCACTAGCTTGACATGTTGTTCTTCACTTTCTTCCTCTTCTTCCAGTTGGTTAAGAGGAATGACCTCAAGGGGAGGAAAGTTTCAGCTGTTGTCCTTTCTTAGTCTCTTCTCAGCAAGCCTCCTTTTGTACACAGCTTGATTGATCTTGCTTGCTAGTTCAGGGGAAGGATTGTTTGCAGTTGACCTTCTCTTGAATGTTGTCCTTTGTAGCTTGGTCACAATCCTCTTCTCGGTGCTTTTGTTAATTGCCTTCACTTTCTTGAATCCAAGTCTTGGTGGTTGTGTGGTTGTTAGAGTCTTCTTTTCATCAAGAGCCTCTTGCAATGGTGGTTCTGAAAGCTCTTCCTCTGTGTACTTCTCTACTTCACTTGAGTTTGGAATTCTTTGGTTGTCTTTCTCACTTTCTTTCTCTTCCACTTCCTCTTTTACGCTCAACATTTGTTTTAATAGCTCTTTCATGGAGGAGGTTTGTTGATCTTCCCAACATTTCTTCATCTCCTCTTCATATCTTTCAATCATGGATTCAATTGTTGAGCCATTTTGTTTCAAGGAGGTTTGAGAGAGTTGTGAGTTTTCATGTTCCCTTGTCATCTCAAGTGGCTTCTGTGAACATGCAAGGTCAGGTTCAAATGTTTCCTCTTCACTTGACACAGAGGCTTCCTCATCTTGCTTTTTCACTTCCTCACCCACACATTTGTCTTCATCCTCACTGTTTGATGGTTCTAAGTTCCCCCTTGTTTTCTCTAAGGGCCTATTCATCTTCTTGAAGATGATTTCTTTCTTTATTTGCTCCAATTCTCTATTCATCTTATTGTAGAGGGCTTCTTGCCTTTTCCAGGCTTGTTCTTCCCTTTCAAAAATTCCTCTGGACCTTTGAAGGAGATCCTCTGAATCACAATTTGAAGAATTGTTGAACTCATCACAGTATGGATTGCTAAGATTTCTTTGATTTTGATTTTTCCAGTCACAACATGAGTAGTTGTTAGACTCATCAAAATCTGGTTCATATTGTGTCTCTGGAAAGTGTCCCATATGATTCTCTTGCTCATCTTGTGTCTCTGAAGCAATTCTCCATGGATTGGAGTGCTCAGAATCTGTTAATTCTTGGTGATATCCCCATCCACCATTAGAGGTTAATGATGGTGGGTGACATCCTGAAAAATTTTGTTTGACTGCAAGATGAGTTGAACTCCATTTGTATTTTGCGAAACACAACACCATTGAAAATTGAAATTACTCATATCACAGATGAGAATTTCTTAGTGAGGCATAAACTCAAACACCTTGGTTTCAATCTAAAACAGAGAACAAAAATAAAGAAAATGCTTGATCTAGACCACCACTTCACTTAATCATTGTCAATCTATTCAATCCTGGCGCAAACTTTTGCTAGTCCAGGGAGTGTTTTTCATGTGCCAACGTTAGCCAAAAAGTTAGGGGGCTAACGTTGGCGCAAACTTTTTGTGCATCCAGGGAGTGTTTTTCATGCCAAAAGTTAGCCAAAAAGTTAGGGGTCTAACTTTTGCTCCAGCTTTTGCCCAAAAGTTAGCCAAAAAGTTAGGGGTCTAACTTTTGCTCCAGCTTTTACTTCTTGGTTCATAATTAATCCAAAAGTTTGAGCTAAAGTTTGAGGGCAAACTTTTACTCAAACTTTTTGTTCTCTCTTCCTCCTAGCCCTTCCTTCTTGCATCAACCTTCGGGTCGTCTTCTCAAGGAATTGCAGGGAAGTATGTTCTTATTATTGGTTATGAGTCTTGTAAATTGGGGGTTTTGAAAGTAAGAAACCAGTATATTAAATGATAAGAAAAATAAAATAGAAATAATAAAATAAACTCTTGGCAAGGTATTAGAATTGGAAGTCCTATCCTAATCAATTGTGATGAGAATTGGATTTTAATCCCACTTTGTTAATCTCTAACTATGAAGGTAAATCAAGTAGATTAATTAGCTTAATCCTCAGGTCCTAGTCAATTCCTATGGAAAGACTAGAGTTATTGGAGCAACTCCCAATTTCAACCACTGCTTTATTTGACAGCTCAAGCGTTACCAATTACTTAACCCAAGACAAAAGGGAGAAAATATCTAAATTAAATCAAAAGCATCAATATAAATAAAGCAAAGTAATCTTAAATCTGAAATACCTCAAATAATATTAATTAAGAAAATCATAACATGAATGTAGCATAAGCCAAATTGAAAAGATAAATAATAATTAAAAGTATATAATAAAAGTAGAAAATAAATAAGAGGAACATTGAACCTGTGATGAAGAAGAAATAATCCTAAATCCTAAAACTAAATCCTAAGAGAGAGGAGAGAACCTCTCTCTCTAAAAGCTACACCTAAATCCTAAAATTGTGTATTGTGAGCTTGTATTATGAATGAATGGATTCCCCCACTTTATAGCCTCTAATCTGTGTTTTTTGGGCCGAAAACTGGGTCGAAAACAGCCCAGAAATCGCTGAAGAAGAAAACTGCCAGGCTGATTTTCGAAACTGCGACGCATCCGCGGGGAGCGCACATTTGCGTCATCTAGCGTCAGGGCAGCTATGGCATATTATATATCAAATCGATGCCCCGGACGTTAGCTTTCCAACACAACTAGAACCGCGTCGTTTGGACCTCTGTAGCTAAAGTTATAGCCGTTTGAGTGCGAAGAGGTCAGGTTGGATGGCTTAGCAATTTCTCCAACTTCTTGTATTCCTTCCACTTTTGCATGCTTCCTTTCCATCCTCTGAGCCATTCCTGTCCTGTAATCTCTGAAATCACTTAACACACATATCAAGACATCTAATGGTAATAAGAGAGGATTTAAACATAGGAAACTTAAGGCCAAAGAAGCATGTTTTCAATCAAAGCACATAATTAGGAAGGCAAATGTAAAACCATGCAAATAGTATGAATAAGTGGGTAAAGAGTTGATAAAAACTACTCAATTGAGCACAAGATAAACCATAAAATAGTGGTTTATCAGGGGCTCAGTTCTTCACCCCTCACCTTGAACTTCCTTCCTGTGTCTCCATAAAGTAGCTCAATATGCTCCAGAGATAGGATTCTATTTACTGTATAAGTCCACACTGGATTGCTAGTCAACACCACCTTCATTCCTTGGGAGAAACCTTCAGTGGGGATCTTCTTGTTTCTCCATCCCCTGGGTATTTTCTTCTTTTTGAGAACCTCCACCTTGGTGGATGATGCTTCCCGACACCAAACTTAGGTTTGATATCAGGAGGAACTTTATTGATTGTCACCAAAGGAGGTTTGAGCTGGAGATTCTGCTATCTGTCATCAGGGAGTTCTTGCAGGTTTGGATCAATAAGCTCAGTCTGCATGCACCTCTCTTCTTCACCTGCTGAATGTATATCTTTGAAGACATGAAAGACCAGTTGCTTATTATGCACTCTAAGCACTAATTCACCTTCTTCCACATCAATTAGAGCTCTTCCTATGGCTAGAAATGGCCTTCCTAGAATTATAGAGGCATTCTCATCCTCCCCTGTGGGAGGAAAAACTTACCCACTTTGACCAAGATATTCTCCACTAATCCATATGCAGGCTTTAGAGATTTGTCTGCCATTTGTAATGCTATCCTTGTGGGTTGTGCCTCTTGGATTTGTAGCTTCTTCATCATAGATATGGGCATTAGATCTATGTTTGCTCCCATGTCACATAATGCTTTCTCAAAGGTTGTGCCCCCAACGGTGTATAGAATTTGAAAGCTCCCTCGATCTGGCATCTTTGGTAAGGAGGTTTCTTTTTTCCGGTTTAGAATCAAGAATCAATTCATTAGTAGTATAGTCCAAACCAACAATGAATTCTCTTAATCAAATGTCAAATTCAAATTAAAATAACCGAGAGTATTTAACTCCCGGGTCATTCTCCCTAGGAATGCAAATGAAATGTTACTTCTTTCGGTTGTGAAGAGGGCAAAAAGGGTTTTCTAATCAAAGAACAAAAGATTAAAAGGACTAAGCAATAAAGGAACTAAGCAATAATCAAAATTGGGAAGTAATGCAAGCAACAAGGAAAATGAGATCAAAACTAGTGAAAATGCGATAAAAGGAAGCCTTGACTTGGGAATGAGTATCCAAAGAATCCTATCATGGCCATAACCACAACTATGGTAATAATGATGAATCCATCTCGCCTAGTCAACCCCAACCATCAAGGAGCAAGTCAAGCAAGCATAATGGACCTTAATCCATAAGTCCTAACCAACTTACCAAACTAGTTGATAAAAGGCTAGCGTCAATGGAGACAAGAGCCGACTAACTACCCAAGAATTACCACTAAATGTTGAACATTATGACTCTAGTATCCTAGGAACTCAAACCTTAAGCCAAGGTGGAAAATCTACTCAAAATCTAGAGTTGGCATTTTCACAAATACCTAGTGTGCATAAAAGTAAAATATGGGAAATTGCAAAGTAAAATGTAAAACTATAACCAACTACCAACAAAACCAAACATAAACAAGTAATCAAACATAAAGGAAGCATGAAATGTAAAATTCATTACTCAAAACTTCAAGAAACACAAAATTGCAATATGAACAAAGTAACTTGAACCAAGAGAAATTGAAAGTAAAAGTGCTTGAATTAAAGAGGAAATTGAGAGTACTTACAATTGAAGAAGTAAAATCAAAATCAAAGCTTGCTATAAAATGCTACAATGGAAATTGATAAACCCTAGGAGAGCTATCTACTCTACACTACTCCTACTCCTAATTACTATGAAAACTATATAAAATTGCCCTCATGCTTCCCCCTTTGATAAGTGTTGAAGCCTTCTTTATATAGCACTCCAAAATAGCATTTCAGCCTCCCAAAAATAAGCCAAGGACCTCAAAAATCGCAAAGCACGTGCATCATTAATGAAATCACGTGTTGGGACCTGTGCGGACGCACAGACGTGTGCATCCGCACACGCGGCTGAAAATGGACCTGTGCGTACGCATAGGTGCGTGCGTACGCACACATGGAAATTCCCGCTTGTGCGCGCACACACAGGGCTGTGCGCACGCACACTTCGCTGTGTGTGCTTTTCCTTATTTTCTTCATGTTTTCTCCCCTGTACATGCTTTCTTCCACTTTTGGCTATCCATTCTTGCCTTCAAGGCCTGAAATCACTCACAAACCATATCACGGCATCGAATGGCACAAAGGTGGGATTAAATTGCTCTATTAAAGCACAAAATTGCATGTTTCCACATTTAAGATCACACTAAGGGTCAAACACAAAAGTATGCTATTTTGGTGCTTAAGTGTGAGTTCATGTTCTAGAATCCATCCAAATTGAATCAAAATATACCATCAAATATGGACTCATCAATCTTCCTTGGCAAGTGATTCTGAATAATGGCACTACATTCCTTAGTCAGGACCACTGTCTTATCTCCCTTTAAAGGTTTCTTCTTTGACAATAGCTCCTTCATGAACTTGATATAGAAAGGCATTTGCTCCAAAATCTCAGCAAAAGGAATATTGATTTGTAACTTTATGAAGACTTCCAAGAAATTTGAAAACTGCTTGTCCTTGGTCTCCTTTTGAAGTCTCTAAGGATATGGCATTTTAGGCTTGTACTTAGGAGCCTTTGGCAATGTAGGATAAGTGTCAAGAGAGTCTGGGATTGGGTTATCCGCACGCTTTGGAGGGACGTGCTCTACTTCTTCCTTCTTCTTCTCTGGAGCTTCTTTTTCAACTGGCTCCTCATTAACTTGTGCTTCTATACTTGCCACTTGTCCACGTATCAAGGTGATAGCCTTGCATTCCTCTCTTAGATTTGGAATTGTGTTACCAGGGAGGCTATTAGTGGTCTTCTGATCAATTTCATTAACTTTTGTGGCTAATTGACCCATCTGAATCTCCAAGTTCTTGATTGATGCTCTGGTTTCCTGTCTAAAACTAGCCAATATTGCTTCCAAATCATTGTTCTGCTGGGGCGGAGAAGTTTCTTGCTGAGATGACTGAAACTGGTGGTCATTAAAATTATTCTATTGAAAACCGCCCTGAGAATTATTATTAAAATTCTATGGTCTCTGAAGTTGGTCTCTCCACCCAAAATTTGGGTGATTTCTTCAACCCTGATTGTAGGTCTTTGAGTATGGATCATTGTTGGGGTGTCTAGGAGCACCCCCATGTAATTGACCTGTGATGCCAGAGCATCTTAGGCTAGTTTCACTAGCTATTTTCTTTGTTTTTAATAGGTTTTATGCACATTCTTGAGTTATAAGTAAGCAATTGGGGTAGAAATTCATGCATGCCTGGATTGATCCAACCATAGTTAATTTGATGCAATTTCATGAGAATTATGCTATAATTACTTGTGTGCTAAGAATGATGAGAATTCTTATGACTTATGCCAAGGCTTTGATGAGTTTGTTTGGATGATGATAGGAAGAAAAAAGTAGAAAAAGAGCAAGGAAGAAGAGAAGGAGAGGCTATCGTTGGAGCCAACATTGGACCATCAACGTTGAAGGCAACATTCTGGAAGAAGAAAACATGGGTGCCAACGTTGGAGGGAACGTTGGTGGACCAACGTTACCTCCAACGTCATTGAAAAAGTTCAATTCTGGAGCTAAAGGATTTTTGAGCGACGCGTACGCGTCTATGACGCGTACGCGTGAAAGAGGAAAATTTCTATATCCACGCGCAACCGTGAGTCACGCACACGCGTGGAATGGAAAAATTGACCATCCAAGCATACGCGTGGGTCACGCGTACGCGTCACCTAACGAACGTTGGAGGTCCAACGTTGCCTCAAACGTTGCCTCCAATGTCCGCGATGAGAAGCCCAGAATTTGGAAGTGAGACACTTGAATCGATGCGCACGCGTCAGTGACGCGCATGCGTGGATGGAAAAAATGGCAATGCACGCATAAGCGTGGTGTACGCTGATGACAAGTCATCTTAGCCTAGTTTCACAAGCCTATTTCATTAGTTTTTATTTGGTTTTCATGCATTTTTTGGCAACAAATAAGTGTTTGAGTGAGAATTTCATGCTTGTCTTGAATCAATCAAACATTGATAATTTTATGCATTTTCATTAGATTTCTTGCAAGATTTGGTTGATAATATGAATGATGCAAGAATTGATGATTATGCCAAGGCTTTGATGTATCTGTTTGGTTGATGACAGGTGAAAAGATGGAGAAAAAAGAAGCAAAAAGCACAAAAAAAGTAAGAACGCCACGCTCAGTAAGCGATGCGCACGCGCATGTGACGCTTACGCGTCAGGGGCAATTTTCGAAGAATCACGCGTACGCGTGCATGATGCGTACGCATGGAAGTGTTTGGCGCTCATTTTCAAAAGAGAGCGCTACGTTCAGTAAGCCAGCGTTTTAGGGCATATTCAAATTTGGAGGAAAAGTTTTGCAATCGATGCGCACGTATGCTTGACGCGCACGCTTCGATGGAGAACCTCGGATGAAGCACGCGCACGCATGGCTGGCGCTGAAGCCTGGAATTGAGATTTTGCAACCCACGCGCACGCGTGGGGTAGTGTTCGTTAAGCAAACGTAGCGCTCATTAAGAGAACGCTGCAAGGGACGCGCACGCGTACATGACGTGTACGCGTCGATGGGCGAAAATGCAAAAGCACGCGCAAACTTGAGGGACGCGTACGCGTGGATGAATGAACGCTGCGCTCAATTTGAAAACGCTCTGTTCTCCTGGAAGTGAATCTCTACTCAACTAAAGCTAATTCCATGCCCATTAACACACAGAAGCAAGCAGAGCCCAATTGACATCACTCAAAGGCACAAGGATCATCTGGAATAGGAATTTTGCATTTAATTGTAATTTGTTTTCAATTTGAATTTCATTTGTAATTTAGGTCTGTTAGGGGCACAGAGGGATAGTAGGAGTAGGAGTAGAATAGGGGCTGAGGTTGGAGGATTAGAGACTCCAGAGCTCTCTTGGAGTATTAGAGACTCCAGAGAGCTTAGTATAGTTGATACACTTTTTCTTCCTACATTTTTACATTTAAATTGTACTGAATTCAGTTTACTTTCATAGCAAATCTCAATTTTCTGCATTTCTATTTCTCTGCAACTTTACATTTCTGTTCATGATTTAGTCTGATTTAATTTTTCTGTAATTTAAATTTCCTATTACTTGTTCTCAAGTTCTTTTCGATTGCTTGATCTACTGCTTTATTTAATTTCTCTGCACTCAATTCCTTTTACATCTGATGCAATTTACTTTTCTTGCGCTTTAAGCTTCTGCTGATTTACATTCTGCACTTTACATTCTCTGCAATTTACATTCTGTTGATTTAATTTCACCTAATTCATCACTGTTAGCTTAACTAAACTAATCACCTCACTAAAGTTGCTTGATCCATCAATCCCTGTGGGATCGACCTCACTCTTGTGAGTTATTACTACTTGATACGACCCGGTACACTTGCCGGTGAATTTGTGTGGAATAGTTTTTCCCTCATCAAGTTTTTGGCGCCGTTGCCAGGGATTGATTTAGATCGACAATGATTAAGTGGGTGAGAAGTCTAGATTAAGCATTTTCTTTTTTTTGTTTTAAAATTTCTGTTTAAGGTTGATACCAAGGTGTTTGAGTTATTGCCTCACTTAAGAGATTCTCATCTGTGACATGAATTTTAATCTTCATTGGTGATGTGTTTTACAAAATTCAAATGGAGTTTAACTCATCTTTTGATCAAACAAATTTCATGGAATATTACCCACCATCACAATATGATTCAAGTCATTATCCTAATGGTGGATGGGAATATTACCAAGAAATCACAGATTTTGAGCACTCCAATCAATGGAGATATGCATTAGAGCCACAATATGAGCAAGACAATTTCATGGGATATTACCCAACACCACAAAATGATTCATATCAGTATCCTAATGGTGGCTGGAAATATCACCAAGAATTAACAGATTCTGAGCAACCCAATCAATGGGGATATGCTTCAGAAAATGATCAAGACAATTTCATGAGATATTGCCCACCACCACAAGATGATTGAGGTCATTATCCTCATGGGTTAGGGAGCTCTATTGTAATTCAATGGATCAATCGTAGTTTTCATCTTCTTCTTTCTTTTCTCTTGATTTTTGTTAGAAAGTTTTTCGATCTTAATTCAATTGGCTAGTTGTCTTGACAGAAAAGCTATCCATAATTGGAATTCTTTGGATCCTTGAGAGAGGGATGAAGAATTCATGCTAGAATTGCTTTCTCACAATGGACTAGATTGGGGGTTGGATGGATATTGTGACATTTAATCCTACCAATATTTTGATCTATGAATTTGTGCGGTATAGTCAGTGACCGAACTTCAACTCTTCCCATGAGTAATTAAATCAAGACATTGGGAAATTGTTCATGCTTAGAGAGATTGGTGAGCCAAGACATTGGGATCCAATCATCTAAGATTGACAAGCAATGTCAATGAATGCTTTGATTGAGGAAGAGATGAAAATGATTTGATCCGGAGAGTTCAATATCTCCTAAAACCCAATGAATCCCCTATTCTAATCTCACCCATTCTCTTTATATTCTGATTCTTTAATTTCATGCTAAACCCCCATTCCCATTTAATTTCTTGCAATTTAATTTTCTGACATTTAATTTCTCGCAATTTAATTTCTGTCATTTAACTTCTTGCAATTTAAGTTTCCCGCCAATTTACTTTCTGCAATGTCAACTCAATTTCGATTTAGCTCAAGTAGAACAATTCTCCAATTAATGTTGATCAACCAACCAATCCCTGTGGGATTCGACCTCACTCTACAGTGAGTTTTTACTTGATGATAATCCGGTGCACTTGCCGGTAGAAAATTGTTGAGAGACAGTTTTCGAGTGAATCAAGTTTATGGCGCCGTTGCCGGGGATTGGTTTTGTATTGACAATTACTAAATTGGAGGATAACTAGATTGAGAACTTTTCTTTTCTTTTGATTAATTGAAATTTTAATTTCAGCTGTTCATTTTTGTTTTTCTGCAATTTCAGTTGTTTCTTTTTATTTTTCATTATTTACTTACTTTCCAGCATGCTAACCCACTAACCATTTGATAAATTTCTCTAACCAAGCTAACTATACTCTATTTTAGTGACTCTGCATTTTCTGTTTCTTGTACTTGTTCCTTGTATGACAGGTAGGAGAAAGGAAACCTCAACCTTATTTGATTGTGAACCGAAAAGAACCTTCCTGAGATTAACGAGGGAAGCAAGAGGAAAGGGGGTTGTTGGTGCAGAAGAAGAGGAGGAAGACTTGGATATAACCATGGAGGATGATATGGAAAACCATCATGAAGGAGAGGTGAACAATTATGCCAGAAGAGGTGCAGCCAACCTTGCTGGACAAGAAAAGAGAGTTCTGGGTTCCTACATCAATCCAAACCCAGGAAACTGTGGTAGCAGCATTCAAAAGCCAACTATCCATGCTAATAATTTCGAGATGAAGCCTCAGCTCATAACTCTTGTGCAAAACAACTGTTCTTTTGGAGGAAGGGCTCAAGAGGACCCGAATGAGCACCTCACTAAATTCCAAAGGATATGTGACACAGTTAAATCTAATGGTGTTCATCCTGACGCCTATAGATTGCTACTGTTTCCATTTTCTTTGAGGGACAAAGCATCAAAATGGATAGAATTTCCCAAGGAAAGCTTGACAACCTGGGAGGATGTAGTGAATAGATTCTTAACAAGGTTCTACCCTCCACAAAAAGTAAACAGGCTGAGAACTGAAGTGCAGACATTCAGACAGCAGGATGGTGAGACTATTTATGACGCTTGGGAGAGATTCAAAGATTTGACAAGGAAATACCCCCTGATATGTTTAATGAGTGGGTGCAACTTCATATCTTTTATGAAGGGCTGAATTGTGAATCAAAGAAAGCTGTAGACCACTCATCTGGAGGTTCCCTTAACAAGAAGAAGACCATTGAAGAAGCCATTGATGTTATAGAGACAATGGCTGACAATGAGTATTTTTATGCCTCAGACAGAAGCAACAATAGGGGACTCCTGAAATTAAACCATATGGATGCAAACCTGGCCCAGAATAAGATGATCACCAAGCAACTGGCTGAATTGACCAAGCAAATGGAGAAGAATCAGGCTGCAGCTATCCAAACTCAATCATCACCTCAAGGAGAGTTGGACACAGAAGAAGGAGTTAATTGGGAGGAAGCTAATTACCTTGGAAATTCATCTAGGCAAGCTCATGATCCATATTCTAAAACCTATAACTCTGGTTGGAGGAACCACCCAAACTTTGGGTGGAGGAACCAACAAAACCAAGGTCAAGACCACAGATCCCATAATCCAAACCAGTATAACAACTCCACTCGCCAACACTCCAACCAAAAACCATACCAGACCACACAAAACACTTACTCACAACCACCATACCAAAACCACAATAACCATTCTCAACACCCCAGTTTCAACCAACCATCACCATATGATGATGATAGAATGGCCAAAATGGAAGTTATGCTTGCAAACCTTTGCAAGGAGTTTGAAGACATGAAGAAATTCAAGGAGGAAGTAATATCCAATCTGCAAAATCAAGATGCTACCACTCAAAAACTTGAAGCACAAATTAGATACTTGTCCAAGCAAGCTCCTGGCCACAGTTCAGGTAATGCCACCAGGACAACTTCAAGAGAGGAATGCAAAGCTATTTCCCTCAGAAGCGGAAAGGAATTGAAAGATACTTCAAGGGAGACTCAAGAAGAGAAGGCAGAGGGCAGTTCAAATGCCAAGGAAGAAGCATAAACACCTGCTCCCAACCCATCAGAAGAGAAAGAAGTTCCAAGGCCATATGTCCCAAAGGTTCCTTACCCTCAGCGCCTAATGAAGAATGTAAAGGACAGCCAATTCTCCAAATTTTTGGAGATCTTCAAGAAACTTCAAATTAACATTCCCTTTGCTGAAGCACTAGAGTAAATGCCACTCTATGCTAAGTTTCTGAAGGAATTAATGACCAAGAAAAGAAGCTGGAGGAATGATGAAACTATTGTATTAACTGAGGAATGTAGTGCTATCATCTAACACAAGCTGCCTCAAAAATTGAAGGACCCAGGAAGCTTTCAAATTCCCTACATCATAGGGGAAATAACAGTTGAAAAAGCTTTATATGACTTGGGAGCTTGTATAAATTTGATGTCCTTAACTATGATGAAAAGAATGAAGATTGAGGAAGCCAAACCAATAAGAATGGCCCTCTAATTGGCAGATCGGTCATTCAAATTCCCTCATAGAATAGTAGAAGATTTGTTAGTGAAAGTAGAAAACTTCATCTTCCCTGCTAACTTTGTGGTATTGGATATGGAGGAAGAAGCTAAGGCTTCAATAATTTTGGGAAGGTCATTTTTAGCTACTGTTGGATCCATCATTGATGTCCAAAAGGGTGAACTTACCCTTAGGCTACATAATGAGAGAATGGTATTCAATGTATTCAAGGCCATGAGCTATCCACCAGAGTCACTAGGAGAGTGTATGAGGCTAGATGCAGTAGAAACTGTGGTGCAAGAAACCTTTGAAGAAGCATTTGAAGGAGTGACAGAGGGTAATTCCATGTTAAATGTTGAGGTTGCTGATGTCAATTCAGCTGAAGTGTCTATTCCAAGCACATTGGAGGAAAGGAGAAAGAAGCACCCAAACTGGAGCTAAAAGCAGTGCCTCCTACTCTCAAGTATGCATACTTGGGAAGTGATGGAAGTTACCCAGTGATCATCAATTCTGCCCTTAGTCAAGAACAGGAAGAAGAATTAATCAAGGTGCTGCAAAAGCACCGAGATGCCATTGGATGGACCCTTGCTGACTTAAAAGGGATAAGCTCATCCATATGCATGCATAAGATCTTGCTGGAAGATGATGCCAAACCCTCCATTCAAGCCCAAAGAAGAATGAATCCTGTCATGAAAGAAGTGGTCCAAAAAGAGGTTATGAGGCTATGGCAGGCAGGAGTAATCTATCCCATTTCAGACAGCCCATGGGTGAGCCCTGTCCATGTGGTTCCAAAGAAAGGAGGGATCACAGTTGTACTAAATGAGAAGAACGAACTCATTCCCACAAGAACAGTAATAGGCTGGAGGATGTGCATTGACTATAGGAAACTCAATGAGGCAACTAGAAAAGATCATTTTCCACTCCCTTTCATGGATCAGATGCTGGAGAGATTGGCAAAACATGCATATTACTGTTTTCTTGATGGATACTTGGGATTCAATCAAATAGTGGTTGACCCTAGAGATCAAGAGAAAACCTCATTTACCTGTCCATATGGAGTTTTTGCTTACAGACGCATGCCTTTTGGATTGTGCAATGCCCCTGCAACTTTCCAAAGATGCATGTTGTCTATTTTCTCAGACATGAATGAAAAGTTCATTGAAGTCTTCATGGATGATTTCTCAGATTTTGGAGATTCCTTCCCCAATTGCCTAAATCATCTTACCTTAGTTTTAAAAAGGTGCCAAGAGACAAACCTAGTTCTAAAATGGGAGAAATGCCACTTTATGGGGACAGAGGGGATTGTCCTTGGCCATAAAATTTCAAAAAAAGGCATAGAAGTAGACAAAGCTAAGGTGGAATTAATTGAGAAATTACCTCCACCTAGTAATGTCAAGGCAATTAGAAGTTTTTTAGGCCATGCTGGTTTCTACAGAAGGTTTATCAGAGATTTTTCCAAAATTGCAAAGCCTTTGAGAAACCTATTAGTTTCTGATACATCTTTTGTGTTTGATCAAAAATGCACAATAGCATTCGAAACACTAAAAAGATAACTTTCCTCAGCACCTATTATTGCCCCACCTGATTGGAATTCGCCTTTTAAACTGATGTGTGATGCATCAGACTTTGCTGTTGGGGGCAGTGCTGGGGCAGAGGAAAGGCAATTTAGTGCATGTTATATATTACGCCAGCAAGGTTTTGAATGAAACTCAAAGGAATTATACCACTACTACGAAAGAACTACTGGCAATAGTGTTTTCATTTGACAAGTTTAGATCATATCTCATTGGATCTAAAGTTATTGTTTTCACTAATCATGCAGCACTAAAATATTTACTTGCAAAACAAGAGTCAAAACCAAGATTGATAAGGTGGATTTTGCTATTGCAAGAATTCAACATTGAGATTAAAGACAAGAAAGGAGTGGAAAATAAAGTAGCAGATCATTTTTCCAGAATTCCCTATGAAGAAGGTAACACCCACAAATCAAGTGTCAATGAATTCTTCCCTTATGAGCAATTAATGCTGGTTCACAAGGCACTCTGGTTCGCAGACATTGCTAATTTTAAGGCTACTGGGGAAGTACCTTCAATGATCAACAAGCATCAAAAGAGGAAACTCATTAATGATGCAAAGTATTTCATTTGGGATGAGCCATACTTATTCAAAAAATGCTCGGATGGATTGCTCAGAAGATGTATTTCAGAGGAGGAAGGAAGAGAAGTTTTATGGAACTGTCATGGTTCTTGCTATGGAGGGCACTTTGGAGAAGAAAGAACCACATCAAAAGTCTTGTAGTGTGGGTTCTTTTGGCCCACCATCTTCAAAGATGCACGAGAGCTAGTGAAGAACTGTAATGAATGTCAGCGGGCTGGAAATCTTCCCAAGAAAAATGAGATGCCACAGCAATTCATCTTGGAACTTGAGCTGTTTCACATATGGGGGATTGATTTCATGGGACCATTCCCAACTTCATACTCAAACAACTACATTCTAGTGGCAGTGGACTATGTATCCAAATGGGTGGAGTCCATTGCGACCCCTACAAATGACAACAAGGTGGTCTTGAATTTCCTGAGAAAGAATATCTTTAGTCAGTTTGGAGTTCCTAGAGCACTCATCAGTGATGGAGGAAGTCATTTTTGCAACAAGCTACTAGAGACCCTCCTCTTGAGATATCGGGTGAAGCACAAGGTTGCCACACCCTATCACCCCCAAACAAGTGGTCAGAAAGAGGTATCCAACAGAGAGCTAAAAAGAATTCTGGAAAAGACAGTGGGAGCTTCAAGAAAAGACTGGACGAAGAAGCTGGATGATGCTCTTTGGGCATACAGGACAGCCTTTAAGACACCAATTGGGATGTCTCCATATCAACTGGTGTATGGTAAGGCTTGTCACCTGCCATTAGAGCTTGAACATAAAGCTTTCTGGGCTCTCAAGTTGTTGAATTTTGATAGCCAAGCTGCTGGTGAAAGGAGGCTCTTGCAACTGCAAGAATTGGAAGAATTCAGATCCCAAGACTATGAAAATGCCAAAATGTACAAGGAAAAGGCAAAGGAAAAACACGACCTCAAGATGGCACCAAGAAGCTTTGAGGAAGGACAGAAAGTGCTGCTCTACAACTCCAGATTGAAACTTTTCCCTGTGAAATTAAGATCAAGGTGGTCAGGCCCTTTTCTTATCACCAAGGTTTCTCCTTATGGACATATAGAAATTATGCAAGAAAAAGCACAGGAGACCTTCACTGTAAATGGACAAAGGCTCAAGCACTATTTGAGTGATATGAAGGAAATGCCTAAGACAAAATACAGACTCGACTGATAGAGTTAATCATCAAGCTAGTAACGTTAAAATAGCGCTTGTTGGGAGGCAACCCAACCAAAGGTAATTCTATTTTCATAGCTTGTCAATAAGAGAGTTAAGAAGATTTCTCTGCATTGTAAGGAGCTAAGTTTGGTGTTGCACACCAAAGAAATTTAAGGGTGAATGTGTAATTCTAAGTTTGGTGTTCCACCACGGATTTCATTAAGAACACATTGCACCCTCAGCATAACTAGTTATCAGCTCCAAACAATCAGAGAAGTTAGTCAAAAGTTGTTTGTTTTTTTAGTTTCTGGTCTGTTATCTAGTTCATAGTTTACTTTTTTTAAATAAAAGTACTTGATGTTTTCTGCATAAACTCAATTTGCTGCACAAGGCAAGAAAGTAAGTTTGGTGTTCACACACCAATCTAAGTTCAAGAGCTTACAAACATACATGCATGCTAACAATCTCTCAAGTGCTTGAGGTACAAGCAACTTTCAATAACTTTCAGGAATTCAATCAATCTCTTGGAAGGAATACACACTATCAGCTAAGAATAAAAAGAAAGACACAAAAGCCAAAGATGGAGATAACAGAGAGGAAGCAACTAGACTTCAAGAGGTTGTATTGTTGCTTAACTAATTCTACTTTAGAATGTGTAAATTGGAAGTGTGAATGTGCCCATGCTAATAGTCAACTTGTAGTTTAAGTCATTTTGCATTCCGTTGTGTTTAATTTTGCAATAAGTATGTGATAAACCCCATTTTTAGGGTTTATTTTGTGTTGAATTTAGAGCATTTTATTAACCTTTCCTCATATTTACTCAAGGAAATAGCATGATTTTGTGATTCTCCCTTGGTTTGTGCTTAAATGTGAAAACATGCTTTTGGACCTTTAATTTGATGATTTTTATTCACCTTTGATTCCCCTAGATTCCTTGATGTGTTTGCTAGTGATTTCAGGATTGAAAAGGCTAGGAGTGGATCAAAGGAGTGAAGAGGAAAGCATGCAAAATGGAGAACACATGAAAAAGCCAAAGATTTGGACATATTCATCCACGCGCACGCGCACTGGATGCTCACGCGTGGATCGCGAAAAATCAAGGGACGCGCACGCGTGCTGTACGCGTACGCGTCGGTGCCCACACGTGATTTTTAATTGAAAACGTGCCCAGCAAATTCTGAGGAGTTGTGGTGCCCAATCCAAACCAACTTTGGCATTGGACCAAGGATTGAAGGGAAATCATCATTATTCACATCTTTTGCTCATTTACACACATTAGGATTAGTTTTAGTTAGTTTTAGAGAGAGAAGCTCTCACTTCTCTCTAGGATTAGGATTAGGATTAGGTTTAGTTCAATAATCTTAGATCTAGGTTTCAATTCATGCTTTCATCTTCTTCTACTCTTCAATTCCTTGTTGTTACATTCATCATTCTTCTATTCTTTTGTTTTAATTTCTTCTATTTTGTTTCCATGCTTTGTTGTAGATCTAATCTTGTTCCTTCTATTTTTTTTCAATTAAATTTGAGGTAATTCATAATAACTGTATTTCTTTTGATTGTTGTTGTTAATTCCTTGCAATAAGTGTTGTTAGATTTTATTGTTGTTGTCAATTTACTATGCTTTCCTTTTATGCCTTCTAAGTGTTTGATAAAATGCTTGGTTGGATTTTAGTATAGATTTTGTTCCTCTTGGCCTAGGTAGAGTAATTAGTGACTCTTGAGTTATCTAATTCCTTTGTTGATTGATAATTAGAAGTTGCTAATTTGCTTGAATGCCACTAAAGCTAGTCTTTCATATAGATTTGGCTAGGACTTGTGGACTCAAGTTAATCCATCCACTTGACTTTCCTCCATTGTTACAGATTAACTAAGTGGGAGCAAGGGACAATTCTCATCACAATTGAGGAGGATAACTAGGATAGGACTTCTAGTTCCCATACCTTGTCAAGAGCTTTGTTAGTTGTTAGTTTATTTTCATTGGCATTTACATTTCACGTCTCTTATCCCAAAAATCCCAAAACATACCTCATAACCAATAACAGGAACACTTTATCGCAATTCCTAGGGAGAACGACCCAAGGTTCCAATACTTCGGTTTATAATTTTAGGGGTTTGTTTTAGTGACAAACAATCTTTTGTATGAAAGGATTATTGTTTGGTTTAGAAACTATACTTTACAACGAGACTTCATTTGTGAATTCTAAACCGTCAAAAATCCGTTCATCAAAATGGCACCGTTGCCGGGGAATTGCAATGGTGTTATGTTATTGGTTATTGTACATATGTGAATATTGCAAATAATTTGCTTGTTTGATTTAGTAGCTAGTCCTTGTTTTTGTGCTTTTTACTTTTCTCTTTACTACTATGAATTCTCACCTTGACTATAAGTTTGGTTCTAATTGTGTTGTAGGAAATGTGAACTTCAATGACCACATGCATCAAGGATGGAACCATTAAAGATGGGAGGAGCCTCAAGGAATTGATCACTCCTATTTGCAACAACCTTCGGATACATATAGGTATAATTTTCACCCTAATGCATGTTAATTTAATGGCTATGGTGAATCTTTTTATGACAATCAATTACCACCATCATATGCCTATGACTCTTATCCTCAACATGAACCTCAACCATACTCACAAGCCTTTCCATACCAAGCACCTCCCTATGACCCATATCCATCATATGACCAATCACCCATACCATATTCTCATGACCATTATGAGCAAGAACCTTTAGAACCACCACAACCTTATCAAGATTACTACCATGAACCACCTCAATACTCACCATCTCCATACCCTTACCAAGAAGAACCACCTTCCTACTATGAACCTTTTCTCTAAAGTGATGAACCCTCTTGCCCACCCCAAGCCCCAATAGATGATTCTCTTACCTTGCTACTTCAAGGACAAGCGGATATGCAAAGGAATAGAGTTTGTGACAAACTTGACCAAGGTAGTGCATACTTTAGCCTACCAATGCTTGAATACTCAAGGTACTTCCATAGCCACATGTGAAGAATCAATTGAAGAGCATAGCATGAAGGAGAGATTGGAAACTCCGGTGGGAAATGAGGAATGTTATCTTGTATTGGAGCAACTAGAGGAAGCCATGATTGTTGAAGAAAAAGAAGAAGTGGTTGAAGATTTAGGAGATGTTGAAAGTCCATGGGAATGTAGCATCATGGAGCACTCTTCCAAGAAGCTTGATATTGATGTTGAGGAGGGTGCGCAACCTCCAAGGCATATCAACGTTGGAGACTTGGAAGAGGTTTATCAAGAGATGGATTCAATCATGGAGGAATTTCTATCTACAATTGAATCCTCTCCCACTAGACATGAAGTTAAAATTATAGAAGAATGTGTACAACCTCCCATACCCTTGGTGAGTAATGAAGAAGAGAGTGAATCAGAAGAGAGCTACCAAGGGGAAAATGTTGAAATTGAAGAAGCTTGCGAAGAGGTGGAGATAGTCAAAGAAGAGCACAAAGGAGTGGAGCTTGCAAGATCATTGGGACCACCCCTTCCTAAGTTACCATCTTACACAACATTCAAGTGGGTAAAATTCTTATCCCTAAGCTTTACTTTCTCACTTGAATATGGTTTGATTGAAAATGATGGTCAACTTAGAGCTCTTTGTGGAGTTAAGAGTAGAAAAGAGTTGTGTAGTGGTTGGAAACATCATTCTAAGCTCATGACGGTTGCATGCTCAAAATTCAAGAGCAATGGTTGGTGGGGAACTGAATTGCATGGGTTTAGGAGAATGTTTGGATGCCAAATTGAGAATTCACAAACCTTGTCACTCGGATCTAACGATGGTAATCAACAACAAGATGGGTGCAAGAACAAGATTTGGGACCCCGGAATTCAATTCTTCAATCAACACTCTTGGGGTCTTGTTACTTGAACGAGCTTACTTGAAGGCTTTATGCGCCTAATTTGGGATCTCGGTGATCATTGGAGATGCAAACAATGGTGGGGATTCAAAGATGAATTCAAGCATAAGCCACCGTGGTAATATCTTTTCATTTTCTCTTTTGTAAATATTGGTAGAATTGGTTTAATTTCATGTTTTTATTAGTTTGTGTGTTTATTTGGAAGTTTGGTATCTTAAATAAGGTTTTATTGTGTTTGGAATGCTTGGATTGGTGCAAAAATATAGAAAAATTTTGAAAAACAGAGCACCATCCACGCGTACGCGCACCTCACGCGTACGCGTGCATCAAGCATTTTTGCCAATCCACGTGCACGCGTCATGCACGCGTATGTGTTGATCCCAAAATCCCACCTCCCAGCCATTTTCCAGAGAGTTGCGCCCACACTACGCCAACGTTGTGCCTGAGGCACAAATCAACCCACGCGTACACATCCCTTCTCTGGTTTGCCATGCACGCGTACGCGTGACCTGCACATACGCATCGCATCCATTGCACCATCATCCACGCGTGCGCGCCATGCACGCGTACGCGTGGATGCTCTTCCTTCACTACACTTCTTTTCTTCTCCTCTTTCCATTTCTTTCCTTCTCGTTTCTTCTTCCCTTCTCCTACCCCTCATCCAACACTTCCAAACACCATTGATAACCATTTATTTTAGTTAGTTAATTAGTTAGTTAGTTAGTTGATTAGTTAGTTAGTTAGTTTTCATTTCATTTTCTCTTTTTCATTGTAAGTGTTGGATTGTTAATCTTGTTCATCATTAATTGCTGCTGAGTACTAAAAAGGATGTTATCTCAACATCATTATGTTTATATTCATTGTTGGATTCTATTATTGAGGATATATTTTGCTACTTGGTTTTAAGATCTTCATGCTTACCTTTTGAGAATACCAAGTGATGAGAATTGCCTTCGAGCTTGTAACTCCTCGTGAATTGCATGTTGTAGCTAGCCACCATGTAATTTGAATCCTTTTTCTCGATTAGGCAAGTTCTTGATGGTGGATGTTGACCATTTATCTTAATGCATTGTGCTTCTTGATCATATGCATTCATATATGTTTCGCTTGGATACTTTTGTGCTTCTTGATAGTTTTTCTCAACTTACAAACTTACTTAAAGTATTTCAAGCACATTAGGATGAGTGACGTGCATGCTTCTATTGTGACTTAGCCTCGTATGTTAGTGTGTTCTAAACCACGCGCAATTTAGAATGCATACACCTATTTGTCATTAATGTCACATTAATCCACACACTCAACCCTAGTGATTATTATCACCTCACTCCAACAGTGTATGCTTCCTTGCTTTTGTATTTTCTCATCTTATGGTGTTATTTTCTATTTTTCATGATTGATGCACCACAAGCAAAAACGGAAGCGACAAAAAGAACATGCAGCAACTGGTTGATCTACCAGCTGACGGTAGCAATCCGGAGAGTCGCCGTACCCCCTTGCTCATCGTTGAATGCACCGAGGACGGTGCAAACTTTTAAGTGTGGGAGGTCGTCCGACCGTTCGGCATTTTTGGGTGACAAATTTCTAATCCCAACACTTTTGCATTTCATTTTAGGTCTTTTTAGGATTTTAATTTCATTTTCTTATTTTGCATTTATATGCATAATAAGCTTAGGACATATGCCTGTGGTGTCTTTGTACTAGGATCTGCTTGGATGAATAGGTTCTATGGAGTGCTTTAACACTTGGTAACTTGGGTTAACTAACCCGAGATTTTCAACCAAAAGTCCATTATCAAGAGCAACCTAGTTACAAGGCATTTAGTAACCCAAAGAGGTGCTGGGCACGAATGTCTTAAGAAGAATTGTGAGTCAAGTGTCTGTAGTAAATATGTGTTGAGTACAAATAAGCTAAGAAGCTGCTACAACACATAACACTGAGCTACTAAAATCAAAGAATAAGTTTACAGAAAAAGAAAATAAAGAAAAGCAATTACCAAGGATGAGTGAATAATAAAAGGTCATAGCAGTATGTTAGTTGATGCTTAAAGAAGACATTCTATTCCTAAGGATCAATAAGAAGTGAGTTACTGCATTGTCTACATAAAACCCCATGAACTACTAATAATGACTTGCTGATATGAACATCACTTTTTGTTTCATTCTTTCTTCTCAATAATTCAGTGCTTGCTTAGGGACAAGCAAGATTTAAGTTTGGTGTTGTGATGCCAGGGAATCTTAGGCTAGTTTCACTAGCCTTTTTCTTTGTTTTTAATAGGTTTTATGCACTTTCTTGAGTTATAAGTAAGCAATTAGGGTAGAAATTCATGCATGCCTGGATTCATCCAACCATAGTTAATTTGATGCAATTTCATGAGAATTATGCTATAATTACTTGTGTGCTAAGAATGATGAGAATTCTCATGACTTATGCCAAGGCTTTGATTAGTTTGTTTGGTTGATGATAGGAAGAGAGAAGCAGAAAAAGAGCAAGGAAGAAGAGAAGGAGAGACCATCGTTGGAGCCAATGTTGGACCATCAACGTTGAAGGCAACATTCTGGAAGAAGAAAACATGGGTGCCAACGTTGGAGGGAACGTTGGTGAACCAACGTTACCTCCAACGTCATTGAAAATGTTCAATTCTGGACCTAAAGGATTTTTGAGCAACGTGCACGCGTCTATGATGCGTACGCGTGAAAGAGGAAAATTTCTATATCCACACGTAAGCGTGAGTCACGCACACGCGTGGGTCATGCGTACGCGTCACCTAATGAACGTTGGAGGTCCAACGTTGTCTCAAATGTTGCCTCCAACGTCTACAATGAGAAGGCCAGAACTTGGAATTGAGAAACTTGAATCGACGCGCACGCGTCAGTGACGCGCACGTGTGGATGGGAAAAATGGCAATGCACGTGTAAGCGTGGTGTACGCACACGCGTGAGCAAGCAAAATCACAGCCTTCACGCGTATGCGCATGGGTAGCAGAACGTTAGCCCTCCAACGTTGAGTCAAACGCCAATGACAGCAGGTATATCTGGTTTTTAAGAAAGGAATTTGAGTCAACGTTGGCCATCAAACATTGACTCCAACTTGAGCACCAAAACTTTGCAATTTAAACAGATCTCTTCTCAACAGCAAGGGAAACGAATTTGAGCAACTTCAACCCAATTCCATCAAGGCCAAAAGCCCAATTCAGATATTGAAGATCAATGGAAGAAAGTGTATAAATAGCTTAGAATTTAAGTTAGAGAAAAGCTTGGATGGGACTTGTACTTCACTTTTTACTCTTCAGCTCATTTTAATTTTCGGCACTTATTTGAATTCAGCAATGTATCTTTCAATTCCATTTTCCATTTTGAGAGCTATGAACAACTAAACCCTTTCATTGGGTTAGGGAGCTCTATTGTAATTCAATGGATCAATCGTAGTTTTCAACTTCTTCTTCTTTCTTTTCTCTTGATTTTTGTTAGAAAGCTTTCGATCTTAATTCAATTGGCTAGTTGTCTTGATAGATAAGCTATCCATAATTGGAATTCTTCAGATCCTTGAGAGAGGAATGAAGAATTCATGCTAGAATTTCTTTCTCACATTGGACTAGATTGGGGGTTGGATGGATATTGTGACATTTAATCCTACCAATACTTTAATCTATGAATTTGTGTGGTATAGTCAGTGACCGAATTTCAACTCTTCCCATGAGCAATTAAATCAAGACATTGGGCAATTGTTCATGCTTAGAGAGATTGGTGAGCCAAGACATTGGGATCCAATCATCTAAGATTACCAAGCAATGTCAATGAATGCATTAATTAAGGAAGAGATAAAAATTATTTGATCCGGAGAGTTCAATATCTCCTAAAATCCAATGAATCCCCTATTCTAATCTCACCCATTCTCTTTATATTCTGCTTCTTTAATTTCATGCTAAACCCCCATTCCCATTTAATTTCTTGCAATTTAATTTTCTGACATTTAATTTCTCGCAATTTAATTTCTGTTATTTAACTTCTTGCAATTTAAGTTTCCCGCCAATTTACTTTCTGCAATCTCAACTCAATTTCGATTTAGCTCAACTAGAACAATTCTCCAATTAACGTTGATCAACCAACCAATCCCTGTAGGATTCGACCTCACTCTATAGTGAGTTTTTACTTGACGACAATCTGGTGCACTTGCCGATAGAAAATTGTTTAGAGACAGTTTTCGAGTGAATCAACCTGTTCAGAAGAAAATTGAGCATAATCATAATTCTCATTTCACATAAAATTACCTTTCATGTGGTGAGGGACCTCTTGAGGTGTATTCTGGGTGTTGACAGCTGAAGCTTGCCTTCCACTCAACCGTTGGGTGATTAGATTTATTTGCTAAGACAAAAGTTTGTTCTAAGCAAGAAGGGCATCAACAGCTTCCACTTCCAAAACACCTCTCTTTTGAGAGGTCTCAGAGTGCAAAGGATTCCTATTGGAGGAATATAAGTATTGGTTGTTAGCAACCAACAATAAGCTCAATAGTCTCCTCTGGTGCCTTCTTCATGTGCAAAGAACCACCTGCAGAATTATCTAAGCACATCTTGGACATTTCACATAAGCCCTCATAAAAGATATCCAGCTGAGTCCATCTAGAGAACTTGTCTGGAGGGCATTACCTAGTCAGTAGCTTGAATCTCTCCCATGCTTTATAAAGGGCTTACCATCTTTCTGTCTGAAAGTCTGAACCTCCACCCTTAGCTTAGTCAGCTTTTGAGGTGGGAAAAATTTACTCAGAAATCCAGTGACAACCTTATCCCAAGTATCCAGACTCTCCTTGGGTTGAGAATCTAACCACAGCTTTGCTCTATCCCTCACAGAAAATGGGAAGAGCATGAGTCTGTATACCTCAGGATTCACTCTATTGGTCTTCATAGTGTCACAAATCTGCAGAAAATCAGAAATAAACTGATTTGGATCTTCCTGAGGGAGTCCATGATATTGACAATTTTGTTGCACAAGAGTAACTAGATGTGGCTTCAGCTCAAAGTTATTTGCAGCTATAGGAGGGACCACAATACTTTTGGCATAAAGATTTGCATTAGGAGCAGTGTAAGAGCCAAGCACTCTTCTAGGTTGCTCATTCCCAACTGGATTTGCCACATTGGCATTAACCGCATTATTATGATCCATAGTAGACTCTGCAGCCTTGTAAAGTCTTGCTTGTTGCAAACGCCACCTCAAAGTCCTTTCAGGTTTTGGATCAAAGTCTAACAGAGGTTCCTTGTCCCTGTTCCTGTTCATAAACAGACAGAAGACAAGAAAAAAAAGGGATTTTCTACATCAGAGTGTAGGAAATTTCCTGTGAAGTAACCTGTGTAAAGAAATAAAATAAACAACTAACTAATTAAGATAAGCAAATTTCAAAAATTATAAATAATATTAAGCTAAAAATTTTGAAATAAATAAAAAAAATTGAACAAGAAAATTAAAATAAAATTAACTAGGTAACACCAAACTTAATT
>NC_029785.2:97756957-97771952 GCF_000816755.2 Arachis ipaensis | reverse complement strand
AAATAAAAAAAAATAAAAGGAAGTAAAAGGAATGCACGGGGAAAGGGAATGGGAAACGAAAAACAAGGAAAAATAAAGGAAAAGAAGAAAAAAATGAGAATTAAAAATTAATAATACTAAAATAAAACTAATTAAAAGAAAAATTATCTAATCTAAGCAATCAAACAATTGATAGTTGTTAATCACAGGCAATCCCCGGCAACGGCGCCAAAAACTTGGTGCAAAATTTATAACCACAAACTAACCGACAAGTGCACCGGGTCGTACGAAGTAGTACCTCAGGTGAATGAGGGTCGATCCCACGAGGATTGATGGATCAAGCAATAATGATTGAGTGATTGGCTTAGTCAGACAAACAGAAAATGGTGTTTTAAGGTTCAAATGAATTAAACAGTAATTCAGGAAATCAGAAACAAGCAGTAAACAAGTGTGAATAATATATGGAGAAACAGTTAAGGCTTCAGAGATATCTATTTTTCGAATTGACTTTTCTTACTAACTATTTTAATCATGCAAGATTTAATTCATGACAAACTATATGTGACTAAATCCTAATTCCTTAGACCTTTTTAGTCTCCTCTAAAATTCATCAACCGCCAATTCCTTGGTCACTTAATTCCAATTAGAGGGTGAAGTTCAATTCTAGTTTATAGGCCACAAAAATCCTAATTACCCAAATATAAGAGGATTGTATGTCACATATCCCGTTAAGTCCAGATAATTAGAAATTTAGGAGAATATGCTTTCAAGCTGTTGTTCAAGTAAAGAGCTTTTTCAAGTTATACAAGAACTCAATTTGAATCAAGGTCATACTTTCGTTCCACCTAGATTCATAAAATAAAGAATGAAAATAATTCTTGAATAATAAATCAGTACATGAATTAAAATAGAAAAATAATAGTATCAATCCATACAATAGACAGAGCTCCTAACCTTAACAGTGGAGGTTTAGTTGCTCATGGTTCAGAGAGAAAAACTAGGATTCAGGTAAACCGTAAATTGAGGAATGAGGTAGAAGAGAAGAGAAGAGCCCGAAGGGATGATTCTTTTTCCCTTTTATATCTAATCCTAATTAATGTAAATTATAATTTCTAAAACTAAATAATATCTTTTCCTATTTTAAAATAAAAATTAACCTTAATCAGAATAAATAAAATCTTCGTGCATCTTCAATTGATGAATGGGGACCACTTGCTTCGTAGGAATGCATGCCTAACTCAAGATGGAGCTGTGCCTTACTTAAGGGATGTAGTGAGGAATGGCGTGCTGGGCTTGGTTGCTGCGCCTTACTTGAGTGAAGAAAAACCAATGTGGCGTGCTTTTGTTGTGTCTTGCGCCTAACTTGAGAAATCTCAAGTTAGGCGCAGCCTTGGCAGAACTGGTGGAAAAGAAGTATGGACTATTATATATTGTTGGAAAGCTCTAGAAGTTAGCTTTCCAACGCCACTAGAATCACGTCCATTAGATCTTTATAGCTCGAGTTATTCAGGTTTGAGTGCAGAGAGGTCAGGGTTGACAGCATCATTCGCCTTCTTCTCTTTTTCTGCGGAAACTCCATCAAATATAGCCAAATGCTACCTAAAATAAACAGAATTGCACAAGATTCAAAGTAGCATCTATAGTGGCTAAAAGATAATTAATTCTTGATTAAACTCGACAAATTGAATGCAAATTCACTAGGAAAAGATAGGAAAGATGCTCACGCATCAATATACTTGTCGGTTAGTTTGTGCGAATTTAATTTTTTGCCATCAAGTTTTTGGCGCCGTTGCCGAGGATTGATTTAGATTGACAACAATTAAGTAGGTGATAATCTAGATTAAGCATATTTCTTTGTTTTTTATAAGCCCACTAACTGTTTGAGATTTTGTTTCTGCTAACTGTAACTTCACTCTAGCAATAGAGTGTTCTGCTTTTGTTTTTTGGTTTGTTTGTGTTGTATGCCAAGAGGAAGAAGAGGTGCATTCACCTCTTTTGATTTTGAACCAGAGAGAACCTTCTTGAGATTGAGAAGAGAAGCAAGAGGGAAGGGAGTGGTTGGAGAAGAAGAGTCAGAAGAAGGAGATAAAAAGATGGAGGTGGCCAATAACAATGGCCAACCTCCAAGGAGAGTTCTGGCCTCATATACCATTCCTAATGCAAGGAACTGTGGAAGCAGCATATTCACTCCAAATGTCCATGCCAATAACTTTGAGTTGAAGCCTCAATTTATCACTTTGGTGCAGAACAATTGCTCTTATGGAGGGGTCCTCTTGAAGACCCAAACCAACACCTATTTGTCTTCCTGAGGATATGTGAAACCGTCAAGACAAATGGTGTACATCCAGATATCTACAAGTTGTTGTTATTTCCATTCTCTTTGAGGGATAATGCATCTCAATGGCTGGAGACATTCCCCAAAAAAAGCATCAATAACTAGGATGATTTGGTTAGCAAATTCCTAACTAAATTCTACCCACCTCAGAAAATCATCAAGCTGAAAACAGAAGTGCAAACTTTCACTCAAATGGATGGAGAATCACTTTGTGAGGCCTAGGAAAGATACAAAGCTTTGATCAGAAAATGCCCACCTGACATGTTCAGTGAGTGGGTTAGACTTCAGAATTTCTATGAGAGCCTAACTCTAAATGCACAAGAGGCTTTGGATTACACTGCAGGAGGTTCACTTCAGCTAATGAAAACAGCTAAAGAAGCTCAGAATCTCATAGACACTATGACCAACAACCAATACATCTATTCTCATCAAAGGCAACGCTAACCAATTCAAACTCTAAAGAAGGGTGTATTGGAGCTTGAGGGTGTGGACACTATCTTGGCACAGAACAAACTGATGCACTGACAAATCCAACAGCAAATGGAGATGATGGCAAAGAGAATAAATGAACTTCAATTGGCTGCAGTGAACACAATAAATCAACCTTCAAGTGAATGGGGCGAAGGTGAAGAAGCTTTTAAGAAATGTAACAATGAGCAACAATCAGAGCAAGTTCAGTACATGCATAACACCTCAAACTCTTCTCAAAATGACTTCCATGGTGATACATACAATTCATCATGGAGCAATCATCCCAACTTGAGGTCGGGGGATAACCAAAATTCATGGCAGAGGAATCACAATTCTAACAATTCCCGCAACACAAACAACCAAAATCACACTAACCAATACAAAAACCCACAAAACACATATCATCAACCCCAACACAACTCACAAGTCCACCAGAATAACTTCTCCACACCCACATTCTATCTACAAAATACCTCTGCAAATAATTCAAACAACTTTCAGCAACAACCATCTCATTTCACACAACCACAATCAAACCCAGAATCTCAAAGAATCTCTAGTCTAGAGATGTTGATGGAAAAGCTCATCAAAACTCAAGAGATGGCAAGACAAGATCAGGAAGTAGTAAGAAAAGATCAAGCCCTAACATTCAAAAAATAAGAGGCCTCGATCAGAAACCTTGAAAGACAAATGGGAGAAATGGCTAAACAGATTTCAGAGATAGGTGAGAAGAGAGCAAATGCCTTCCCTAGTGACACTGAAAACAACCCAAGAGACACGGGAAAAGCCATAAGATGGGAGGACTGCAAAGCAATCACTTTGAGAAGTATAAAGAAGGTAGAGAAAGAAGCCATCACTCAAAAAGAGCACAACAAATAAGGCTCAAAAGAAGAAGTGAAGGAGCAAAAGCAAGAGCAAGAAACTTCTACACAGAATGATAAGTCAACCAAGAAGGAGGCAGTGAAAGTATACCAACCAATGTTACCATATCCTCAAAGGTTCAAAGGAGAAAACAAAGAGAAGCAATACTCCAAATTCCTAGAGATATTCAAGACACTGCACATTAACATCCTTTTCATAGAAGCACTTGAACAGATGCCACTATATGCTAAGTTCATGAAGGAATTGTTGACAAAGAAAAGATCCTTGAAAGAAGGACAAATGGTTGTGATGACCAGGGAGTGTAGTGCCATCATCCAGAGAGAATTGTCAAGGAAGAGGAAAGACCCAGGAAGCTTTCACATTCCCTGCACCATAGACAACATGATAATTAAGAGAGAATTCTGTGACCTTGGAGCAAGCATCAATCTGATGCCTCTATCCTTGATGAAGAAGCTTTAAATTCATGAATTGAAACCCACACAGATAGTCCTCCAAATGGCAGACAAATCCATTAAGCAAGCACTTGGAGTTGTGGAGAATATATTGGTAAAGGTGGGAAAATTTTTTCTCCCAGTTGACTTTGTCATTCTAGACATGGAAGAATATTACAACACTTCCATCATTCTAGGGAGACCCTTCCTAGCTACGAGCATAGCATTAATTGTTGTTGAGAAAGGAGAATTGATGCTGAGAGTGCATGAAGAGCATATAGTGTTTCATGTCTTCAAGAGTTTGTAAGATCCCAATCAAGAAGAAGAGTGTATGAAGATTGATCTGAGAGATCCAAACTTGAAAGAGACACCTGATGAGTAATTCCCAATGCACTTAAGCTCATGCTAGAAAGGAAAGGAAGAGGTAGAAGTGTTGCAACAAACTCAAGGAGCTGAGAAAGAACTACAACCAAGGCCTCCAGATGAGATCCTCAGCAATAACCGTGCAAAATTTGAGAGCCCAAAACATGAGCTACCTCCTAGAAAATCAAAGAATCCCAAGAAGAAAGTGCCAAGAGGATGGAGAAACAAAAAAATTCCCACTGAAGGCTTCATACCAGGGGATAAAGTGATGCTAACATACCAACCAATGGAAACATCTCCACACTTCTCTAGATACTACACAGTGAATAAAATCCTCTCTCTTGAACATGTGGAAATCATCAAGAATGATACTAGAAGAAAGCTCACAGTGAGAGGAGAAGGGCTGAGGCGCTATGTTCATCATCCTCCCTAATGAGAGACAACCGTCAAGCTAGTGACGATAAAAGAGCGCTTGTTTGGAGGCAACTGACGAACTGGATTTCTGTCAGTAAAAAAATTTTTATAAAAATAATCACGTTGTAAGTATAGTTTCTAAACCAACAGAGAATCCTTTCGTACAAAATTTTGGTTGTCAAAAGTAACAAAACCCAATAAAAATAAATAACTGAAGTATTCAAACCTCGGGTCATCTTCTCAAGAAATTGCAGGGAAGTATGATTTATTATTGGTTATGGAAAAGGTAGAATAATGGGTTTTTGAAATGAGGAGCAAGTAATTTAAATGACAAGAAAAATAAATTAATAATAACAAAAGCTCTTGGCAAGGTATGAAAACTGGACGTCCTATCCTAGTTATCCTTATCAATTGTGATGAGAATTGGATTTTGCTCCCACCTTGTTAACCTCTAACTATGAAGGTAAGTTAAGTGGATGAATCAATTCCTAGTCAATTCCTATGGAAAGACTAGCTTTAGAGGGATCCAAATCAATCAGCAAAGATAACAATTATCAATCACAAGGAGTTTGATAACTCAAGTGTCTCCAATTAATCAATTCATCAATTAAAGCCAAGAATATAAAAAGCTAAGTAAAAATCATAGATCTGAAATACCTCAAATTGCATTAATAAAAGAAATCAAGTCTAACATGGAAATTCATAAATTAAATTGGAAAAATAAATAAAAGGAACATTAAAACTGGCATTGAAATAATAACCATAAAGTGAAAGAAATCCTAATCCTAAAACCCCTCTCTCTCTAAAAACTACATCTAAAACCTAAAATTATATATATTGAATGTTGGTTTTCGGTTGTATGATGAATTGATGCATTCCCCCACTTTATAGCCTCTAAACTGTGTTTTCTGGGCCGAAAATTGGGTCAAAAACAGCCCAGAAATCGTTGGAGGCGAAATCTGCCACGCTGGTTTTTCGTCACTGCAACGCGTCCGTGTGGAGGACGCGTTCGCGTCGCCTATCGTCAGAACAACTATGGCATATTAAATATCATTTCGAAGCACCGAACGTTAGCTTTCCAACACAACTGAAACCGCATCATTTGGACTTCTGTAGCTCAAGTTATGACCGTTTGAGTGCAAAGAGATCAGGCTAGACAACTTAGCAATTTCTTCAACTTCTTGTATTCCTTCCACTTTTGCATGCTTCCTTTCCATCCTCTAAGCCATTCGTGCCCTATAATCTCTGAAATCACTTAACACACATATCAAGGCATCAAATGGTATAAAGGGAGAATTAATATTAATAAAATTAAGGTCAAAGAAGCATGTTTTCAATCATAGCACAAAATCAGGAAGGAAAACATAAAACATGCGATTTCTATGAATAAGTGTGAGAATAATGGATGAAAAACCACTCAATTTAGCACAATATAAACCATAAAATAGTGGTTTATCAACCTTCCCACACTTAAACATCAGCATGTCCTCATGCTAAGCTCAAGAGAAGCTATAAGAGTGAAGAGGAATGGTAGAATGTATGAAATACAACCTATCTATATGAATGCAACTATATGCAGAATATTTCTACCTACTTGGTTAAAAGTAATTAAATCTTCCAAGAACAAATATGAATTGGATTTCACTAATTCAAATCGTAAAATAAAGTACAAGTGAACTTGCAAGAAGAAAATAGCTCATAAAAGCCGGGAACAAAGAATCGAGCATCGAACCCTCACCGGAAGTGTATGCACTCTAATCGCTCAGGTGTTTAAGGTTCGATCTCTCAATTCTCTACTAATCTTGCTTTCTAAGGCTTGTTCTTCATCTAACAATCAACAAAAATTTAATACACAAATACACATATCAAGAGGTCTTTTAAGGGTTGTATGGGGTTAGGGTCAAGGTAGGAATGTATTTGGTTAAGTGGACTAAAATCTGAATCCTTAATTAACTTAAACTTTCCACCTAACTTAGACAATCCATGTAATCACAATGCAAAATCTAACTGTCCATTAACTATGTTTTCCACATATTCATGCATCCTAATTTCGAGTACAGTACATATGCATTGCTTTCACCATTTACTTTGGGGCATTTTGTCCCCTTTTTACTTATTTGCTCTTTTTCTTTTCTTTTTCTCTCTTCTCTTTTTTTTTTAATTTTATTTTTATATTTTTTTTCTTTTGTTTTTCTCAATGCATATGATTAAATTATTGAATGCATGAATATGTCCTAAACATTTCTTTCACATTTTCATAAAGATATATAACACCCAATTCTTAAACCAATGTTTTCAAACCCACTTTTTCCCACAAAATAGGCTCAAATTGGTTTGCAAAGGATAATAAAAGGTTAAGGCCATATAGGTATGTAAGCTTAGTGAAACAAGGCATCAATCATATAAGTGCATGCATACATCAAACAATGGAAATATAGAATTAAGCAAGACAAAGATCACAATTTTAGAGAGAACAACACACATCAAAAATAAAATATTGTTTGATAAAATGCAACCAATCAAATAGGCTCAAAATCTCACAGGTTTTGTGTGTTGGAGCTCTAAACCATGTTCCAAAATAATATTTCTTCAAACACGTTTAACAAAAAATTTTAATTCAAATTAGTGAAATGTTATTAAAATTTTCTTGAAAAAGAAATTATTATTTCAACCAAGTAGTGGTTAAATGCACAAAATCAAACAAATATGCAATCAAACATGCAAATGCAACAACTAACTACAAAGAAAATTTATACATTGGTGTTGAGATAGGAAAGTACTAACCCACGGAGATCAGTATTGACCTCTCCACGCTTAAAGATTGCACCGTCCTCGGTGCATGCTGAGATGTGCAAGTAGACGGGCTGCTACAACTGATGCTTTTCTCCAAAGATTATCCATTTAGAAGCTTTCCCTTTCCCTTTCTCAGTGGCCAGCCTGAAAGAAGAGGAAAAACAAGAAAAGGTAACCCAAAAATAAAGATAGGAAACAATTTAAAATATGGGTGTTAATGCCAAATAATAAGGGTCTCAATTACATGGTAGCTACAACATGCAAGTGAGAAAATAATAGAAGCACATGGCATATCAATAGTACAAAAGTTGCAACAATGGGGAAAAACAGTATAAATTCATGTCAATGCAAGATAATATATGTATCATGATGGAGTAGCATTGACTTATGAAGAATAATACCCAGTCAGAGTAAAACAAGTCATGAAGCACCAGAATAATTCAAGAAGAGATGCAACAGTTGAAGAAGAAATTTTAACACCAATGGAAAAATAATAAATTTAGAAAAGAAAATAAGAATATGCACAAAATTAAAATGTAATGAATGAAAGTATGCAAATGAATTTAGTAAAATAGAATAAAAGAAAAGAAGGATGAGAAGTTAAAGAGATGAAGTAAGACAGAAAGAAAAAAGAAGAAAAGATAGAAGAAATTAGGATTAGAAAAGAAAAGATAAGATAAGTGGCGCTGATCTGGATAAGCTGTGCAGCGCCGGCGACACGGACGCGTGGTGCACGCGTTCACGTGGTTGGCGCTATTTTCAAGTGACGCGTACACGTGGGTGACGCGTACGTGTGATGGGGTTTGTGCTTCTATCACCATTCCAGCCCAGCTCCATCGTAACTCTCTGCCATACACCTCTTTACGTCGATTTTGCAGGGCCACGCGTTCGCATGGGTGACGCGGTCGCGTGGGAGGCTTTTTTTCAGAATGACGCGGACGCGCCATTAACGCGGTCGCATGGGTATGCTTGTGCCTAAGGCATGCCTCCAGCCACGCTTTCGCGTGACTTTCTGTTCAATTTTCTTTTCTTCAGAACGCAACTATGACGCGGACGCGTCAGCGACGCTTGCGCGTCGCGTGCATTTTTTTTATGCAGTATGCAGAATGCAGAATGCAAAATACAGATGACTATGCAGAAATTATAAATGAAAACGAATAAAAATAAAATAAAATAAAACTAAGAACAAAAAGGAAAGAATATACCATGGTGGGTTGTCTCCCACCTAGCACTTTTAGTTAAAGTCCTTAAGTTGGACATTTGGTGAGCTACTTGTCATGGTGGCTTGTGCTTGAACTCGTCTTGAAACTTCCACCAATGCTTGGACTTCCAATAAGCTCTATCAATACCAAGTAAATTTCTCAAGCTTTGATGGAGTTCTTCACAAGGTTTGAGCTCCCAAATTTGATCCTCATATATTCCCGGATCCCAAATCTTGTTTCTATACCCGTCTTCAAGTGGATAATGATGATTCCATCCAGGTGGTAAGCAATCCGAATTCTCACTAAGGCATCCAAATAGCTTCTTAGACCCATTCAATCGAGCTCTACACTAATATTTGCACTTCAACTTGGGGTGTGCAACCGTATTGAACCTTGCAGGGCAACTCCTACCACTAACCACTTTCCTCTTATTATTAATGCCACAAAGAGCTCTAAGTTGACCATCTGTCTTAAGTAGACCATATTCAAGTGGGATGAGAAAGCTAAGGGATATGAATTTCACCCACTTGAATGTTGTGAAGGATGATGGTGACTTAGGCGGAGAGGTCCCCAACAACTTTAGCAACGTGATTTCCAGCTCCATTCCCTTGGGCTCTTCTTTGATAACTTCCACCTCTTTGCAAGCTTCTTCAATTTCAACCTCTTCTTCCTGGTAGCTTTCTTCCAATTTAAGTTCTTCCTCATTGCTTACCAAGGGCATGGGGGGTTGTGCTTCTTCTTCTTTAATCTCCATGTCAAGTCCAATGGGAGAAGGTTCAATTGTAGATAAGTATTCCTCAATGATTGAATCCATCTCTTGATCATCCCCTTCAAAGTCTTCAACCATGATATACCTTGGAGGTTGTACACCCTCCTCAGCATCAAATTCAAACTCTTTAGAAGGGGGTTCTATGACTGGACTTTCCCATGGAGGTTCTGCATCTCCTAAATCTTCAACCGCTTCTTTTTCTTCAATAATTACTGCTTTGTCCAGTTATTTTAGTATAAAATCGTACTCATCCTTGATGATTTCCTTTCCATGACAACTCCTTTCAACTATTCCTTCATCTTCAATGGTCTCTCCTATCTCCATATTTTGGGCCTCCTCTAGCTTCTTATGAAGTATAGATTTGCGAAGATGATTCCTTCTTTCTTGTTCCATATCAATAGCATAACTGGGATCATCTTGCTCTTGGATTGATGGATGTGGGTGCTCTTCCATGGAAGGTGGTGATAGGATGGGAAGATTATTATGTGGTTGAAAAAGAAGTACACTAGAGCTTGAGGGTTGAATATTGGAGGTAGAGGGTTGGTCCATGCGGGATATAAGTGCTTGAGGAGTAGAGGTGAGACTAGTGATAGAGGCAAGTGTGGTATGAAGCTTTGTTTGCCCTTGGTGAATAACACCAAAGGTGTTGTCATCCAGTGAAGGTTGGGATGGATAAGGGTTACGGTCATACGGAGGTGAATGGTGTAAAGGGGCTTGTGAGTTTGGTGGTTCAAAGGTATGTTGTGGGGGTGGTTCATAGGCATATGATGGGACTTGTTGGTAACTACAAGGGGGTCCACCATATCTATCATCTTTGTACGCACCTCGGAATGGTTCTTGACCATAGTAATTTGGTGGAGGTGGTTTGTCACGAAGGGGTCCACCATAACTATTGTCTTGGCATGCAATGTAGGGTGGTCATTGTCCATGGTATCTTGGAAGGTGTTGTTGCCGAAAGGGTTCATCAGATCCTCGTGGCTCCTTTCATCTTTGATTGTTTCGACCTTGATGCATGTTCCTGTTATAGCATACATTCGTTTCAACAACATTAGAACCAAACTCAAAGCGACGGGGGTGAGAACTCATAGTAACTAATAAAAATTAAAAACAAAAATAAATAAATAAGCAAAGGAAAATAAATTAAAATAAAATAAATAAGAGAAAAGGTTTGAAAAAGATTTAATTTTAAGATTAGAAAAGATAAGATAAGTTAGGTAAGAGAAGATAAGATTTGTAAATTAAAAGGTTTTGAAATTTAAATTTTTGAATTTGAAAATTAAATTTTGAATTTTAAATTTTGAAATTTGAAATTTGAAATTTAAATTTTAATTTTGAAATTTGAATTGTGAAATTTTAAATTTGAATTTTAAATTTTGAAATTTGAAATTTGAATTTTAAATTTTGAAATTTGAATTTTGAAAAAGTCAACAATATAAGATAAAGATTTGAAAAAGATTTAAATTTTGAAAAAGTTTGATTTTAAAATTTTAAATTTAAATTTTGAATTTTGAATTTTGAATTTTGGAATTTAATTGAAATTTGAAATTTGAATTTGAAATAAGATAAGATAAGATTTTGAAAAAGATATGATTTTTTAAAAGATTTGAATTTTGAAATTTAAAACTAAGATAAGATAAGATAAAAAATTTTAAAATAAAAATCTGAATTTTTTTTCTCGAAAAAATCAATTTAAAAGTAAATATTTACAATAACCAATAATAAGGCACACGTTTGCAATTCCCCGGCAACGGCGCCATTTTGACGATCGGATTCTCTGTTGGTAAATAAATTTTTATAAAAATAATCACGTTGTAATTATAGTTTCTAAACCAACAGAGAATTCTTTCGTACAAAAGTTTGATTGTCACAAGTAACAAAATACAATAAAAATAAATAACCGAAGTATTCAAACCTCGGGTCGTCTTCTCAAGGAATTGCAGGGAAGTATGATTTATTATTGGTTATGGAAAACGTAGAATTTTTGGGTTTTTGAAATGAGGAGCAAGTAATTTAAATGACAAAAAAAAAATAAATTAATAATAATAAAAGCTCTTGGCAAGGTATGAAAACTGGACGTCCTATCCTAGTTATCCTTATCAATTGTGATGAGAATTAGATTTTGCTCCCACCTTGTTAACCTCTAACTATGAAGGTAAGTTAAGTGGATGAATCAATTTGATTCCTCTGGTCCTAGTCAATTCCTATCGAAAGACTAGCTTTAGAGGGATCCAAATCAATCAGCAAAGATAACAATTATCAATCACAAGGAGTTTGATAACTCAAGTGTCTCCAATTAATCAATTCATCAATTAAAGCCAAGAATATAAAAAGCTAAGTAAAAATCATAGATCTGAAATACCTCAAATTGTATTAATAAAAGAAATTAAGTCTAACATGGAAATTCATAAATTAAATTGGGAAAAAAAATAAAAGGAACATTAAACCTGGCATTGAAGTAATAACCATAAAGTGAAAGAAATCATAAGCCTAAAACCTAAGAGAGATGAGAGAACCTCTCTCTCTAAAAGCTACATGTAAAACCAAAAATTATGTATATTGAATGTTGTTTTTCTGTTGTATGATGAATTGATGCATTCCCCCACTTTATAGCCTCTAATATGTGTTTTCTGGGCCGAAAACTGGGTCAAAAACAGTCCAGAAATCGCTGGGGCGAAATCTACCACGCTGGTTTTTCGTCACTGCGATGCGTCTGCGTGGAGCATGCGTTCATGTCACCTATCATTAGGGCAACTATGGTATATTATATATCATTTCGAAGCCCCAGACGTTAGCTTTCCAACGCAACTAAAACCGCATCATTTGGACTTCTGTAGCTCAAGTTATGACCGTTTGAGTGCAAAGAGGTCATGTTGGACAGCTTAGCAATTTCTTCAACTTCTTGTATTCCTTCTACTTTTGCATGCTTCCTTTCCATCCTCTGAGTCATTCCTGCCCTATAATCTCTGAAATCACTTGACACACATATCAAGGCATCGAATGGTATAAAGGGAGAATTAATATTAATAAAATTAAGGTCAAAGAAGCATGTTTTCAATCATAGCACAAAATTAGGAAGGAAAACATAAAACATGCGATTTCTATGAATAAGCGTGAGAATAATGGATGAAAAACTACTCAATTTAGCACAAGATAAACCATAAAATAGTGGTTTATCAGTAACCCAGTAGTAGGTAATTCTCTTTTCCTTTACTATTTCAATAAGAAAGTTAAGTAGATTTATCTGTATTGCAAGGAGCTAAGTTTGGTGTTGCACACCAAAATAAGTCAAGGGTGAATGTTGGATGCTAAGTTTGGTGTTCCACCAAATATTTCATTAAGAACACATTGCACCCTCAGCATGACTAGTTATCAGCTCCAAACAATTAGAGAAACTACTTAATAATTGTTTAGTTTCTAGTTCATAGTTTGGTTTCTAGTTCATAGTTGTTTTCTAGTTTATAGTTTGTTTTCTTAATAAAAGCACATGAGGATTTCTGAATATATTCAAGATGCTGCATAAGGCAAGGAACTAAGTTTGGTGTTCACACACCAAAGTAAGTTCAGAAGCCTAGAAACATACATGCATACTAATCATCTCTCAAGTGCTTGGGGAACAAGCAACTTTTAATATCTTTGCTGGAAGACACTCAATCTCTCGGTAGGAACAGACACCATCATCTAAAGGGATGAAGAAGGGCACAAAAACTAAGGATGGTGATGGCAAGGAGGAAACAAGTGGACTCCAAGATGTTGTACTGTTACTTGACTGTCTTTAGCTTAAATATGTTAATTGAAAGTGCAATTGTACCCCTGTTAATTTGTGTCTTGTTAGTTATAAGTCATTTGCTGTCTGTATATTTGTTTGTTTTTATGCTGTATGGCTTGCTAGTTTAAAATGCTTAGATCATGCCATCTTGCTTAAGTTGTATGCTTTGTTTCCCATGCTTGAATAAAAGAAAAATTGATATGAAACAGAGAAAGAGTAAAGGTCTATTTTGATAGGAGACAAAATAAGGTTATGTGGTGGTATGTGCTAGTTCATTAGCTAATTTAAGAATAAGGCTAGAGATTGGCATCACTTTGAGATACGAACTTGAGTTACATTCCATGAGACTTGACAAATGAAAGAGGTCCATAATAAAAGAAAAAAATGCAAAAGAAAGAAATAAAAAGATATAAACAAGGCTGGGCACCAATGGCTTGAGATTTGGATATATGCCTGTGATGCTCTTGTACAAAGATAAGCTTGGATAACTAGGTTCTAAGGAGTGCTTCATCACCCGGTAACTTGGGTTAACTAACTCGGGATTGCCAACTGAAAGTCCACGATCAAGAGCTACTTTGAGACAAAGCATTTATTGACCCAAAGAGGTGCTGGGCATCAATTTCCAAAGAACAAAACAAACTAAATGCTTGTGATGTGTGTGTGCTAAGGAGAGGCTTGAGCAAGTATGCCCTTAGGGGTATCTCAACACCTAACATCTTGAACCAACTGGGGCGAGAATGCTGGCTGAAAGCTTACTTTAAAGAGCTGCCTTAACACATAACATTTAGCCTCAGCAAGCAATAAATCTCAATCAAAAGAAAAAGAGCAAGAAAAACTAAGGACCAAGCAATAGCAAGTCTTATTTTTTGGGTAATTCAAGCAAGGATCTAAAGGAGTGTTGATACTTCAGTCACAGAATAAAAATCACTGAGACACCATGCATGAAAATCCCATTAACCAAAATTGAATGTCTTCCAATAAGGACTCATATTTTTCACTCTTTTCATTCATTCTTCTTGTGTTTCACTGCTTGCTTGGGGACTGACGTGGCGGAAATTGGCGAGTTAAGAAATTATTATAAGACATACGTTGCAAGTACAGTTCTTTACCAACCGAAAATCCGTTTATCAATTTAGAAGGGTTGTCACAAAATTAAAATTAAAATTAAAATACTGGGAGTATGAATCCCAAGTCGTCTCCTAACGAGTTGCAGAAAGATGTGCTATTTTATTAATCAGATGTTTTCAAAAATGGTTTGAGTTGATAAACAGGAAATTGAATTAGAGAATTTATGTAATTTTAAATAAAAACCTTGATTGGGAGTAGATTAGTTGGAAGCCCTTTTCTTGTTGGAGTACTCTATCTCAAGATTAATTGATAATTAAAGGTTGTTATGCTTAGTTACCCTTTACTAGGTAGAGGAAAGTCAAGCAAGTTGGAAAGCTATTTCTAGTCACAAGTCCTAATCCTCTCCCTTGAGAAGGACTAGTGTCAATGACTAGAGGGAGATCCAACAATAAACCCAATTACAATTTTTCTCTTGAGTAATCCAACTCAAGGTTTCCTTTCAATCATCTCCCAATCAAGTCA
>NC_029785.2:97750585-97756875 GCF_000816755.2 Arachis ipaensis | reverse complement strand
AAATCATGCAATTAATGTGAATAAGTAGGTGAAGGATTGTATAAATCACTCAAATTAAGCACAAAAGAACTCATGAAATATGGGTTTATCAGTCGTCTCCCAACGAGTTGCAGAAAGATGTGCTATTTTATTAATCAGATGTTTTCAAAAATGGTTTGAGTTGATAAACAGGAAATTAAATTAGCGAATTTATGTAATTTTAAATAAAAACCTTGATTGGGAGTAGATTAGTTGGAAGCCCTTTTCTTGTTGGAGTACTCTATCTCAAGATTAATTGATAATTAAAGGTTGTTATGCTTAGTTACCCTTTACTAGGTAGAGGAAAGTCAAGCAAGTTGGAAAGCTATTTCTAGTCACAAGTCCTAATCCTCTCCCTTGAGAAGGACTAGTGTCAATGACTAGAGGGAGATCCAACAATAAACCCAATTACAATTTTTCTCTTGAGTAATCCAACTCAATGTTTCCTTTCAATCATCTCCCAATCAAGTCATGGAACTACTCGCTCATTATGAATGTAAATTTCACAAAATAAGGAAGAGAAATACTGAAAGACATAATAAATAATAATCAAAAGGATCAATTAAAAATAAAAATAATTCTTGTATAAATAAATTCTAGAAATAATCCAAGAGTAACTCTGAGTAAATAAAGGACATCAAAGAGTAAGTGACAAGTAAGAAACAAACTAGAATGACAAAGTCTTGACGGAGGCAATAACTCTTCTCAATGTCCCAATCCAAAAAGCAATAAAATCAAATCCTATGAACTATGAATGTGTAGAGAGAAAACCTAGAGAAAAGGTAAAATCAAATCTAAAAACTAAAATTAGGTGGAATGAATGTTGTTTTCTGTCTCTGCATGTTTCCTGGCTCTAATATGCTTTTCTGGACCGAAAGTTGGGTCAAAATAGGGCCCAAAATTGCCCCCATCGAATTCTGCAGATTCTACAGATCGCGCATGTCACACGATCGCGTCATCCAGGCGTTCGCGTCATCCAGCATTTTGCCTTGTCACGCGATCGCGTCGTCCACGCCTTCGCGTCACTGGTGCAGTTTCCAATCCGCGCGGTCGCGTGAGCCATGCGCCCGCTTCACTTCTCGCTGGTCATCTCCTTAATTTCTTGTGTTCCTTCCATTTTTGCAAGCTTCTTTTCTAATCTCCAAGTCATTCATGCCCTATAAAGCCTGAAACACTTAACACACAGATCACGGCATCGAATGGAATAAAGGAGAATCAGAATACAAAATTAAAAGTTTCTAGGAAGCAAGTTTTCAACCATAAAGCATTTTTAGGAAGGAATTATAAATGCTTGCTTATTTAATGAATAAGTGGGTAAAGATTTGATAAAATCACACAATTAAACACAATATAAACCATAAAATAGTGGTTTATCAACCTCCCCACACTTAGATATTAGCATGTCCTCATGCTTAGTTGAAGGAGATAAAATAAATGAGTAGGGACATGTAAAACTCATGCAATGCAATGCAACCTATATATGTGAATGCAACTATATGATTTTTTTTGTCCACTTGGTTAAAAGTAAATAAGCTCCTCAAGACAATCACAAATCAAATTCCACTAATTCAATTCTTATACAGTAAGAACAGATAAAAATGCAACAGGGTAGCTCATGAAAGCAGGGAACATAGAATTTAAGCATTGAACCCTCACTGATGATGTATGTATGCTCTAATCTCTCTAGTGTATAGGGTAATCACTCTATCCTTCTCTAATCATGCTTTCTAATTTTTGTTCTTCACTTAACCAATCAACAACATTTAATATACCAATGCAAACATCATGAGGTCTTTTCAAGGTTGTAATGGGGACAAGGTAAGGGTAAGGATACATATATGGTTAAGTAAGCTTTATAAATTGAATCTTTAATTAACCTAAGCTTTAACCCACACATATGTACATTCTATATAACTTAAATCTCATACCTAGCTACCCAAAATTTCCCTTTCACATTCCTTACTCATGTATCAACTTTTATTTTAATTTTATCATACATGCATTGATCTTTGAATTCTTAACTTAACATTGGGGTAATTTTGTCCCCTTAATTAATTATTGGATATTTTTGGATTTTTTTATTTTTTATTTTTATTTTTTTTGAACATAAATGTAAAAATAAACATAGCTTATCAATGCACATAGAATTTTAATTCTTATAGTTTCACATGAGTAGGTACCCAAATTCCCATTATATCATCATGACACATTCCCTTATTATCTTTTATTCCCATAATTTTCCCTTACTTAATTAACACACAATTATATCTTAAGCTAACCAAAGATTCAATTGGGATATAAAATTGTTTTTCCGCTTAAGGCTAGTAATGTGGTAAAATGCAGAATAAATGGGATTTAAAGGCTCAAAGTGGCTAACAAAGGTAATTGAAAGGGTAGGCTTAATTTTAAGTGAGCTAAACAAATAATGGCCTCAATCATATGCAAGCATATAAATATATTAAACATTGGACATATAGGATGAAACAAAATATAAATTACAATCATAGAGAAGTAAACACACAAGAAGAGAATAATTATGGTTAAATAATGTAACCATGTATAAAGGCTCAAAGTCTCACAGGTTGTGTGTTCTTTAGCTCAAAAACCATGTTCCAAATACAACTTCAAGCAAATTTAACACAAAAGTTTTAATTAAAATTAGTGAAATTTTGTTCTAAAAATAGGGTCTTAGAAGAAACTTATTGTCTTTTCAATCAAGTAGAACATGCATGCAACTAATCTATTACTATGCAATTTATCCTATTCTACAAAATAAAAACTAACTAAATATCCTATTTTATTGGTGTTAGGGAAGAGAAATTACCTCCGAAAGTCAGGTACTAACTGACCTCCCCACACTTAAGGCTTTGCACCGTCCTCGGTGCCATATGTCAGGAACAAAGGTGGGCTGGTAGCAGCATCTCCACAGTCGGGACCGTCATGGCTCCCAGTGCTGGTAAAGGAAGTGGAGTCCGGGGTGTCTGAGTCTCTGTATTTTCCCTTAAGTAGCTCCTTGAGGTATGTGAATTGGCGCTTGTTACGGCGCTCTCTTAGCTTTGCTTTGTGTTCCTGCCGATCTAACCTTTCAAGTATCTGATGGAGCAGGTGAATGGTTGTAGGTGCTTGTGGTGTTGAAGGAGGAATGTCTTCAGCCTGATCAGTAGGCTGGCTTGTAGTGGCTGTTGGAGGTCTGATGTATTTCCCATTAGGGACATACTGATCTTCCCGTGGAAGCATGGCTTTGGTGTCCCCAGCTCTGTAGGAGACTCCGGCTGCTGAGACAAGATCTGAGACCAAGGCGGGAAAAGGTAAGTTTCCTGCGATTTGTACGTGTCCCATAGCACTCCGGATGTGTCTTGGTAGGTTCAGAGCTGGTCTGTAAGGATGCACCATAGTAGAACAGCCATGTCTGCAGTGAAGGAGGATTCGTGAGTGCTCGGAAAAATGCAATGAGACATAATCTGTGCCCATACTCGAGCCTCCAAGGTAAGTGCGGAAGCCAATATTCCCTTAGGACGGGAACGATGGTATCCGTAGATCCATCTGCTGCCAGGTAGTGTGATAACTCTGAGAACAGCGTCCCAGTCAAATTGGTACATCTGGCATTTGAGTGTGGCTTCTTGAAATGCATCCAGTCCTTCTGGAGTAGGGGGAAGATCTATGGTTCGTTGAATGGCCTCTTCTGTAATGGAGACTTGCTTCTGACGGACATAGACAGACTGCAGGGTTGGCAGGTGGAAGTTGGAGTAGAACTCGACAACCCAGGAAAGATTAACCTGCCGTGGCTATCTCTGTAGGAAACCCCATTGTCTTCGTGCAATTTGTGGCTCAACAAATTCAGCAATGTGGTTTGGGAGGATAAGAAGGTATTCGTTGTTGTAATTCCTTTCTGCCAGTGTCCTTTGCTGGGAAGGTTTTCTCTTTATCATCAACCTTTATAATCCTCTTAATTCTCTTTGTTGAGGGCTTTATTGCAGTTGAAGAAGGCTCTGCCACTAATGCTCGTTTTATTCCTCTTCTTGCTGTTGATTTGGGAGCAGCTTTCTCCTTGCCTTTCTTGGTGGCCATCCTAAAAGGGAGAAAAGAGAAAGTATGTCAAAATGTTAAGGGATAGAGCAAGAAAGAGAATGGGAAAGGTGGTAAGTAATGCACATTAAAAGATAAATGATGTTAACACATGGTCATGACTGCATGTGAAAAGTTATCAACGGAAAATAGCTAGTGCATATGATGACAATTAAATGCAAGGTGTTTATTGGTATGCAGGCAAAGGCATGAGTAGCATAGATCAAGCATTTAATATTCAAGTTAGATTACCAAGCCTTTCAAACTAATAATTTGTTTATAATGACAAGTATATTAAATTAATATGATATGAAAAAGGGTTTTGTGAAAAGCAGGCATTTAGAGTAGGAGGATAAAATAATTCAAAAATAGTGCACAATACCATACGGGCTTTTTCACAAACACATAGCATGCATGGTAAAGAAGCTATTGAAAGTATTAAATTGAACATGCAAGCAACCCTTTTTAAAAATTGATATATAATTGCCAAACAATGTTGCAACAATCCACAAGCAAACAAAAGGAATAATAATGACCCTACTAAATATCTAACACCAATTAAAAGAAAAAGAAAGAAAAAGAAAAAAAAGAAAACATGAATAATGAAAATAAAAAGAAAAAGAAAAGAAGAAGAAAACATAAATTAAGAAGAATAGAAAAGTAAGGAGGGGAAGAAAAGAAAAATCTTGTTAATGGTGGTGAGAGAGAGAAAGTATAAAGTGAGAAGGAAGGAAGGTGGAAGAAAGGGGAAGAAAATAATAAGGAGGGAAAAGAAAAAGTAGGATTTGGGGAAGAGAAAGATAAGATATTTGGCAAATTAGGATAAGCTGTGCGGAGCAATCAACGCGGACGCGTGGGGGACGCGTTCGCGCGATATGCGATGAAATTAGTCGACGCGGTCGCGTCGGTCACGCGGACGCGTGACGCGTTTTGTGCCACTGGCGCGAGGTTAGCCTCGCGCTCACACAACTCTCTATTCAAAACTTAGTATTGCCAAAATCCAGGGTGACGCGGTCGCGTGGTTGACGCGATCGCGTGAGTGGCCATTATAGGGATATGACGCGGACGCGTGAGCCATGCGTCCATGTGGTAAGGTTTGTGCGTTTAGCACCAGGCCAGCACCACTCTTGAACAACTTTCAGTCGTGCACCCTTTCTTACGTCGATTTCTAGGTCACGCGTCTGCGTGGGTGACGCGGACGCGTGGGAGGCACTATTCTCATATGAGGCGGACGCGTCAGTGATGCGGTCGCGTGGGATGATTTGTGCCAAAGGCACGCCTCCAGCCACGCTCCCGCGTGACTCTCTGTTCGATTAATTATTCTCTCTGAGCCACCTGCGACGCGGACGTGTCGGCGACGCTGTCGCGTCGCGGCTCTCCCTCTCTTTTTTTTTTAAAAAAATAAAAATATGCAAATGCATATGCAAACTAAATGTACTAATAAAGAGAAGAGTTATTGAATAAGAAAACTAAGAATAAAGAAAGGAACGATCATACTATGGTGGGTTGTCTCCCACCTAGCACTTTGCTTTAACGTCCGTAAGTTGGACGCTGCACTAGCTCAGTCTTCTGCTGTGAGTGGATCCTCCAAGAGGAAGATATCTAACTCCTTGTTTTTCGTCACCTTCTAACCATGATATAGCTTCAAACAATGTCCATTAACTTTGATGAGTTCAGAGCTTGAGGGATGACTTAGGTGAAGAACTCCGTACGACTCAGCCTTCTCTACTCGATAGGGACCTTCCCATCTTGATCTCAACTTTCCTGGCATGAGCCTCAGTCTAGATTTGTAAAGGAGGACTAAGTCCCCAGGTTGGAACTCTTTCCTCTTGATGTGCTGATCATGTACAACCTTCATCTTTTCCTTGTACAGCCTTGAGTTCTCATAAGCTTCTAGGCGAAGGCTTTCCAATTCTTGCAGTTGCAACTTCCTTTCAGCTTCGCCTTTCTCAAATCCCATGTTGCACTCCTTTATTGCCCAAAAGGCTTTGTGCTCTACTTCAACTGGGAGATGACAGGCTTTTCCATAAACTAAGCGAAAGGGACTCATCCCAATGGATGTCTTGTATGCTGTTCTGTATGCTCAAAGTGCATCTTGTAGCCTGGTGCTCCAGTCTCTTCTATGAGGTTTGACTATCTTCTGCAATATGCACTTTATCTCTCTGTTGGACACCTCGGCTTGCCCATTAGTCTGAAGATGGTAGGCT
>NC_029785.2:97722345-97750402 GCF_000816755.2 Arachis ipaensis | reverse complement strand
GGTAGGAATTGCTTCCACCCATTTAGAAACGTAATCCACCGCTAACAATATATAAAAATAACCATTAGAATTTGGAAATGGACCCATGAAGTCAATGCCCCAAATATAAAATATTTCACAAAAAAGCATAATTTGTTGAGGCATCTCATCCTTCTTAGATATATTACCAAATTTTTGGCATGGGAAACAAGATTTACAAAATTCAGCAGCGTCTCTAAAAAGAGTAGGCCACCAGAATCCACAGTCTAAGATTTTTCTAGCTGTTTTTTGAGGGCCAAAATGTCCTCCACTCTCAGATGAGTGACAGGCCTCTAAGATGGACTGGAATTCTGATTGAGGTACACACCTTCTAATTACCTGGTCAGCGCCACATCTCCATAAATATGGGTCATCCCATATATAATATTTAGACTCGCTTTTCAGCTTGTCTCTTTGATGCTTAGTAAAGCTTGGAGGAAAAGTGCGGCTAACTAGATAATTAGCTACAGGTGCATACCAAGGGACTACCTCAGATACTGCTTGCAGGTTATCAAAAGGGAAATTATCAGCTATAGGAGAGGAGTCATCCTTAGTGTGCTCAAGGCGGCGCAAGTGGTCTGCCACTAAATTCTGGTTTTCACTCCTATCCCTTATTTCTAAATCAAATTCTTGTAGTAGCAGTATCCAACGTAAAAGCCTTGGTTTGGATTCCTTTTTAGCTAATAAATACCTTAGAGCTACGTGGTCTGAATACACTACTACTTTAGTACCAAGTAAATAGGCTCGGAATTTATCCAGAGCAAAAACAATAGCAAGAAGCTCTTTCTCAGTAATAGTGTAATTAGACTGAGCGGCGTCTAAGGTCTTAGACGCATAAGCAATTACAAAGGGGTCCTTACCTTCACGCTGAGCCAGCGCTGCTCCTACTGCATGGTTGGAAGCATCGCACATGATCTCAAATAGCTGGCTCCAGTCAGGTCCTCTCACAATTGGAGCTTGAGTCAGGGCAGTCTTCAACTTATCAAACGCTTGTTTACAATCCTCACTGAACTCGAACTCAATATCTTTCTGCAGTAATCTGGATAAGGGAAGTGCTACCTTACTGAAGTCCTTAATGAATCTCCGGTAAAAACCTGCATGGCCAAGGAACGAACGGACTTCCCTCACAGAGGAGGGGTAAGGTAAACTACAAATAACATCCACCTTTGCTGGATCTACAGAAATGCCAGTATTAGATACAACATGTCCTAGTACAATCCCTTGTTTAACCATAAAGTGACATTTTTCAAAATTTAATACAGGTTTGTACTGACACATCTATCTAATACTCTAGATAAACCATCTAAGCAAAGGCTAAAAGAATCACCATAAACGCTAAAATCATCCATAAAACCTCCATACAGTCCTCAATAAGATCAGAGAAAAGACTCATCATGCACCTTTGGAAAGTAGCTGGTGCATTGCACAAGCCAAAGGGCATTCTCTTATAAGCATAAGTCCCAAAAGGACAGGTAAAAATAGTCTTTTCCTGATCTTCAGGAGCTATATGAATCTAAAAATAGCCTGTGTAACCATCTAAAAAGTAATAATGTGATTTACCTGACAGGCGATCCAGCATTTGATCAATGAATGGAAGAAGATAGTGATCCTTACGAGTGGCCTGGTTTAGGCGCCTGTAATCAATGCAGACCCTCCAAGCGTTCTATATTCTGGTTGCTATGAGCTCTCCATGCTCATTCTTCACTGTAGTGACTCCAGACTTCTTGGGCACCCCTTGTACTGGGCTTAACCATTCACTGTCTGAGATGGGGTAGATGATATCTGCCTCTAGTAGTCTGGTCACTTCCTTTTTGACAACCTCCAAGATAGTGGGATTCAGTCTTCTCTGGGGTTGACGAACAGGCCTAGCTCCCTCTTCTAAAAATATTCTGTGCTCACAAACTTGAGGGTTAATGCCTACTATGTCTACCAAACTCCACCCGATTTCCTTCTTGTGCCTCCTCAGCATACTAAGTAACTGCTCTTCTTGTTGAGAGGTGAGTTCCTGTGCAATGATAACTAGAAACTTCTGCTTGTCCTCAAGGTAAGCATATTTGAGGTGTGGAGGGAGGGGTTTTAATTCTAACTTCTGCTCATGGCTAGGCTCTGGATTGTCTAGAGTTGGTGACAATGGTAAAGTACTTTCATTGTCGTCAGAAAGTGTCCCCACACTCGGACCTTGTCCTATGTACTTCTCTTCTAACTCTTCCTAGTGAACTTCAGCCACGGTTTCATCTATGATGTCACATTGGAGGATAGAATGATCTTCTGGTGGGTGCTTCATGACTCCATTCAGATTGAAGCTTACTACTCGGCCGTCTATTTCAAAAGAGTATGTTCCTAAAAAAGCATCCAATTTGAACTTCGAGGTCTTCAGGAATGGTCTTCCAAGTAGGATTGATGATGGCTTTTCTGAGTCATTTTGGGGCATCTCCAGGATATAAAAATCAATAGGAATGGTGAGCCCCTTGATGCCTACTAATACATCTTCAGCAACTCCAGCCACTGTTATAATGCTTTTATCTGCTAACACAAAATGAGCTGCCGAACTTTTTAAGGGAGGGAGCCTCAAAATATCATATATAGATAAATGCATTATACTCACACATGCTCCTAAATCACACATGCAGTCAGAAAATACTACACCACCAATAGTACAATTAACCATACATGGACCTGGATCACTACACTTTTCAGGTATACCTCCCATTAAAGCAGATATAGAACTACCTAAAGGAATAGTTTCTAATTCATTAATTTTGTCTTTATGTATACATAAATCTTTTAGAAACTTTGTGTATTTAGGTACTTATTGAATAACATCAAAAAGGGGAACAGTTACCTCAACCTTTTTGAATATTTCTACCATTTTGGGATCAGGTTCCAACTGCTTCCTGGGCTTCCTTGCAAGTTGAGGAAATGGAATAGGAATGGTGTTTTCTACAGTGTCTGTGCCCTTTGGTGGTTCTTCCTGTGATTGAGCTTCTTCTTCTTCAGCCATGTCCTGTATGTCCTCCTCCTCCTCAACATCTTCTATTTCCACTACCTCTTCAGCTGAGGTGTGTTCTGGTGGGCTTGGCTCCTCCTAATTCCTCTCTTGCAATGTGGTTCCGGACCTTAGGGTGATGACATTAATGCCACCCTTTGGATTGGGTAATGGTTGAGAGGGGATCCCACTGGAGTTCAAAGGCTGGTTATTGGAGTTATTCATTGATCCAATCTGTGAGACAAGAGCTTGCAAGGTAGAGTTCAGACCATTTAAAGTAGAAGTAAGGTTGTTTTCCATGGCATGTTGTCTCCGATCAATAGATTGTAGTAACTCATCATTAGAAGATGAAGAAGGACAAGTGATCTGAGAGGTCTGCTATTGGTTGTGCTATGATCCTTTGAATTGCCTCAGGTGAGGTGCTCTGTAAGGCTGGTTCTGGTTCTGTTGCCTGTTGTTGTTATTATTCCCCCTCTGTTATTGTTGTCCCTCCAATTCTGGTTGGAATTATCTCTCCAATTCTGGTTAGAATTGTCCTGCCATCCATGGCTGTAACTGCAACCTTGATTGTACCCTTGGTTGGGGCGGTCATAGAAGTTATGAGTGGCTGCCACAGTGTTGTCTTCTTGCTGGAGCTGCGGACATTCATCAGTATAATGGCTATAATCAGCACAGGTTCCGCACACTCTCTGTGGGACTAGCTGTTGGCTTTGCTGTGGTGGAGAAGGTTGAGCTTGCTGAACTTGTTGTTGATTCAATTGCATCTGCTTCAGTAAGTTGGTCATTTCACAGATACTCTGAGTCAGAGCAGCAGTCTCTCTGCTAGAGGATACTTCTGCAACAACTTTTGAACGGCCTTGTTTCTGCCTGTGATTCCGAGTAGATTCAGCTAAGTCGCTGATCAATTGCCATGCCTCATCAGTGGTCTTGTACTTTTTCATAGACCCATTGCTAGCACTTTCCAATGCGGTCTTATCTTGGGGTCTCATGCCCTGTGTGACGTAGCCGAGCAATACTATCTTGTCAATCATATGGTCGGGACATGCTTCTAGAAGATTGTTGAAGTGCTCCCAGTATTCATAGAGAGTCTCGGATTCGTCCTGAACAATCATGGAAATGTCTTTCCTTAGTTTGTCAGTAACTTCAGCTGGGAAGAATTTTTCCAAAAATTCTCTTCTGAGCGTATCCCACTCAGAAACAGTTGCTGCGGGTTGAGTGTAGTAGCATTCTCTTGCTTTTCCCTCAAGAGAGAATGGAAAAGTTTTCAACAAAATTGAAGTTTCATCTGCACCATCACGCCTGACAGTAGAACAGGCTGCTTGGAAATCTCTCAGATGCTTGATAGGCTCTTGAGCAGGTAAGCCACGAAACTTAGGCATCAAATTGAGCAGTGCAGTCTTTATTTCAAAGTCTGTAGCCACTGTTGAGTGATGCGCTTGAAACGGTTGCATTGTAAAATCAGGGGCTCCAGCCTCCTGGATAGTAATTCTCCTAGGTGCTGCCATGTCACCTACACGTAAATCAACCAAATCAGCAGAAAGGGAGCTTGTTTCTTCCTCAAGTGACGTTTCAGACGCCCTCAGAGAGGACTAACCGACGCCGAGCTTGCCTTATTCGTGAGATAGTTCTTTCAATCTCAAGATCAAAAACTGGCAAGCTTGGTGATGCCAGGGCATCTTGGCTAGTTTTACTAGCCATTTTTTGTATGCTTTAGGGTGGTTTCATGTATTTTTCTAGGAAATGAGCAAGTATTTGGATAAAAATGCATTCACACCATGATTCAAGCAAACATTGTGAATTTTGAATGATTTCATGAGAATTATGCATGAATTGAATGATAAAATGGATGATGAATGATCCCATGATTAAGAGCAAGACTTTGATGCACTTTGTTTGATTGATTTCAGGTAACAAGAAGCAGAGAAGAGCCACGTTAGTGGCTACGTTAGTACCACTAACTTGGCCACTAACGTGGAAGGAAGGAAAGTTGGAACGTTAGTGGGAACGTTAATGGCATCAACTTTGAAGAAGGAGCAGCGTTTGTGGCAAAAGTGAGTACCAATAACGCTAGCGAAGGTTCAAGAAGACCCATGTTAGTCTCCACGTTAGTTACATTAACGTGGGAACTAACGTGAAAGGAAAGGGAGATGCCAACGTTAGTGGAAAAGGTGATCTCCACTAACGTTTGCGAAGCAAAAAGACCCACGTTAGCTCCACGTTAACTACATTAACGTGGGAACTAACGTGGAAGGAAAAGGAGATGCCAAAGTTAGTGGAAAAGGTGATCTCCACTAACGTTTGTGAAGCAAAAAGACCCACGTTAGCTTCTACGTTAACTACATTAACGTGGTAGTTAACGTGGGCAAAAGTCTCACCCAGCAGCCTGACCATGCCTTCTTCAAACAAGAATAACTTGAGCCATAAAGCTCCAAATGAGATGATTCCAGTGGCATTGGAAAGTAGGATTCCAGAGCTTTCCAAGCATATATGGCACTACATGGTGGACACTAAATTTGAGGGAGAAAACCTGCCCCAAAAGTGCAAAGATGAAAATGGTATCAACCTGTAGTAAGGCCAGCTGACCTCTTCACCTTCCAAGAAGTATAACTCGCGTTGTAGAGCTCCAAATGATGCGCTTCCAAAGGCGTTGGAAAGTAGACATCCAGGGCTTTATAACAATATATAATAGTATGGGGTGGACATTAATTTGAGCTTCAGAAACGGGCAATTTTCAACCCCTGATCGCGGACGTTGTTGGCACTCACGTTTGCCAATAACGCCAGCCACTATGCCAACAACTCTGTCCCCTTCAAAGGAGCATAACTTGAGTTACAAAGGTCCAATTGAGGTGATTCCAGTTGCGTTAGAAAGCTGACATTCAGAGATTTCCAACGATATATAATACTCTATAGTGGACATGAAATTGGAGTACAAACCAAAGGCATCGTTTAAGCCCCAAAAACACCAACTGGGTAGCAAGTGTGACGTTAGCCACACTAACTTCAGCACAAACACCACACTTGTAGCGTTAGTGTGGCTATAGTTAGCACTGACATTAGCACCTGGACCTCAACTTGATTCTCTTTCAAGGACCACCCAACCTCAAGGAAGCAAGCCCACAAGTGTCAACCAATCAAGGCCACAAGAAGCATCTAGAATAGGAATTTTTATTTAATTGTAAATTGCTTTTAATTTCATTTTGTAATTTAGGAGAGCCTATATAAGGGCCTTAGCTTTTACATTCAACAGACATTCGGGAATAGGGGGAATTGAAGAGGGGTCTTCGGACTCCCTCCCCTCGCACACTTTTCCTTTTCTTTCATTTCTTTGTACTTTTCATTTATGAAGTTTGAAGTTTCAATTTTAGTTTTAATCTTCATCTTTACTTTTCTGTATTTTCTTTCTTTTCTATTTTTTTGTAGAGCAATGACCAACTAACTCTTTTCATTGGGTTAGAGAGCTCTATTGTGATTCAATGGATCAATTGTAGTTCTCATTCTTCTTCTTCTTTCTTTTCTCTTGATTTTACTAGAAAGCTTTCAATCTTCATCCAATTGGGTAGTTATCTTGGAAAAGAAGCTATTCATACTTGGATCTCTTCTGAACCTTGGAAGAGGAATGAAGAGATCATGCTAGAAATGCTTTCTCCTGTTGGACCAAATTGGGGTTGGAAGGATATGGTGACTATAATTCTACCAACACTTGATTTGGGAATGCATGTGGTATAATCAGTGACCATACTTCATCTCTTCTCATGAGCAATTGACCAAGGAATTGGCTATTGATCAAGATTTAAGAGATTGAATTACAAGGAATTGTAATTCGATCACTTAAGATTACCAAGGAGATCAATGAACGCATTGATTGAGAAAGAGATGAGAATGAACATGATCCGGAGGATTGCAATATCTCTTGATCCCAATGTTCAATTTATTTTTAGTTCTTACATTTACTTTTCTTGCCATTTTACTTTTCTACACTTTATTGCTTTCTTTACTTTTGTGCCATTTACATTTCCTGTTGCTTATCACTACAATATGAATCGTCTGACTAGGATAATTAATTAACCATTGATTGCTTAATCCGTTAATCTCTGTGGGATTCGACCTCACTCTTTTGTGAGTTATTACTTGACGACAATTTGGTATACTTGCCGAAGGGAGATTTGTTGAGAGACAAGTTTCCGTGGGCATCAAGTTTATGGCGCCGTTGCCGGGGATTAATCGTGATTAACAAACTACCGGTTGATTGATTTACTAGATTAGACACTTTTCTTTTGTCTTTGTTTTCTTTTGTTTCTTTATTTTCTTTTGCTAACTAACTATTTGTGATATTGCCTCACTGGGAATTTCCTCATCTGTGACAATGGAGATTCCAATTTCTTTTGGTAATTATTGTTTGAGACAAAGCTTTCTGCAGGAAAGAAAGGAGCATCCATCATATTTTAGTCAATCAAACTTCATGGGAAACTCTCCACCACCACAGAATGATTCACTTTACTATGCTCGTGGTGGGTGGAAGTATCAAGAACATGAAATGGGGTACTTTTCCCAGCCACAAAATGGTCCATATTTTGGTGAAATTGATCACTACTTAAGTTGTGGCTGGGAAGATCAAAATCAAAGAGATTTCACTCATTCATACCCCATTCATCAAGAGCCACCACCTCTCAATTATCCAACCTCACCTCCAAGTTTTACATGCCTAAATTCTTCATCATTTGAGTATGCCTCAGCACAAAAGTCTATCCCAAATCCATACAATTTATTTCACCATCCACAAAACTCAATACACTACCCACAAGAGTCATACCACTTTCAGAACACACAATCACAAAACAACCCATTCCATTCACAAGTCAACCCCGACTAACCATTACAACCTACCTAACCTCCTTTAGATAGACTTACTAGGATGGAACTCATCATGGAAGAACTCAAAAAAAGTAGGGAAGAAGAGATACTCGCTAGGATAGAACTCCTCCTTGAAGAAATAATAAAGACAAATGAAGAGGAGAAAAGAGCATAAAGGGACCATGAAGAAAAATTGAGGCAGAATGCACAACTCTATTTTGAAGAACAATTCATTGAAGAGCTGAGATCACAAAGGGAGACCACTTCACTCTCTCCAGAAACAGAGGAGTTCATTCAAAGGTCAAGAATAAGGGAGGAAGTCAATCAAGGGAACCCACACTCCAGTGAAACAGAGAGTTGCATAGAGGGTGAGTTCATTGAACCACCAATTCAAGAAGATCTTGATGAAGAGGATGCTCCAACCATCATACAATACCTAAATCCTGAAATCAAGGTGGTGAAGGCAATCAACATGAGCACTAAAAAGAGGATGGTGACCAAGAAAAGAAGGACAATATCCATGAAGAAGAAAAGGTCAACCAAAAGCCATCCCACCCCTACCCCAACAAGCAAGTTTACACAAGCTAACAACAAAAGAAAGCTTGCTGGGGAGAGGCACTCAAAACAAGGGGCATTAACTGGCTCCTCTTTCCTCTTGAGGTCATTCCTCTTAACAAACTGGAGGAAGAGGAAGAAAGTCATGAACAACATGTCAAGCTAATGACATTAAAAGAGCGCTTGTTGGGAGGCAACCCAACGGTAGGTAACATTTTCTTTCTTTGCCTAGTTTACTTTCAAAAATTTGGCATATGATTGCATTATAAGTTTGGTGTTGCCATGCAACAAAATGATTCTTAATTTTCACTGGTTATTTGCATCATTCTAAAATGAAAGTGTCACACTAAGTTTGGTGTTGCCACTTAACTTTCATGCAAAGTACCATGCCAACACCACTTATTAATGCAATCACATTGTCTCTGTTTTACTTCTTGTGCTTTTATTGTGATCCGTAATCTTGCTTGCTGAAACACATGCATACTCACACTTTATTTTAAGACATTCATGATCCATCATAAACCCCATCACCACTGTTTCGCTTGTTGCTTGAGGATAAGCAATCATTCTAAGTTTGGTGTGGGAAGGGGAAGAATAGGAGGAAAATGACAACAATAATGAAGATAAAATACAAGGTGGTAAAGTTCCTTTCTCCTCTTACTTATTTCCAGCACTTTAAATTGCATGATCAATAGGCTTCGATCTGAGGTTCAGACTTTTAGACAACAAGATGGTGAAACTTTCTACGAGGCATGGGAGAGATTCAAGGACTTGACAAGGAAATGCCCACCAGACATGTTCCATGATTAGGTGCAATTGCATATCTTCTATGATGGACTCTCTTATGAATCAAGGAAGGCTGTAGACCATTCATCAGGAGGTTCATTGAACAGGAAAAAGACTGTGGAAGAAGCCATTGAAGTGATCGAGACAGTGGCTGAGAATGAGTACTACTATGCATCAGAAAGGCACAACACTAAGGGAGTCATGGAGCTGAACCATGTTGATACAATTCTAGCCCAAAACAAGGTGTTTGCCAAGCAACTAGCAGAGCTTACCAGGCAATTAGAAACAAAGCAAGTGGCTGCAATACACACACAAGATCAAGAGGAAGTAAGCATTGAAGGAGGTGATTGGGAAGAGGCTAACTATGTGGGAAACCAACAAAGGCAATCATATGATCCACATTCCAACACTTACAACCCAGGCTGGAGAAACCACCCGAACTTTGGGTGGGGAAACCAACAAACCCAACCACAAAACCACAAACCTTACAACCACCACCAACATAACAATTCCACATACCAAAACTCCAACCAAAGATCATACCAAACCACACAAAACACTTACCCTCAACCACCATATCATGGCCAAAATAATCAACCTACCCAACCTAATCCGAACCAACAATTTCAAGATCAATTGAACTGGATAGAAGGAATGATGGCAACCATGAGTCAAGACATAACCGAATTGAAAAGCTTCAGGGATGATGTAGAGAAAGGGAAGAGTGATAGGGAGATTGCCAAGAGGGTGGAGAAACAAGAAAATTCCCACTGAAGGTTTTTCTCCGGGAGATAACGTGATATCCAGTCATTATCTGCCAATCCCACCTGGCCTCAAAACCATTCCTTCCCAGCTCCCTCAAGTGTTCACAATCAGGAAAATTCTTTCTATGGAACATTTAGAGGTCATGAATGAATCAAGCGGGGACGTTTTCATAGTGAGAGGAGAAGACGTCAAGCACTACAATCCACCCTAACAAGGGACAACCGTCAAGCTAGTGACGTTAAAGAAGCGCTTCATGGGAGGCAACACATGTTTTAATACCCTTATTTTTTTTGTTTTGTTGTGCATCTAATAAAGCATGGTTTCTTATGCATGAACTTGAATCCTCAGGACAACTGCTGAAAAAGTGCACTAAAAATTGCATGTAAAATGCAATTTGCCTCTAAGTTTGGTGTGCCTGAAGGCACCCCAAAATTTTATTCAAAATGCATTCAATTTCTAGTGCACAACCAAGGATTAAGTTTGGTGTTCCTCTTTGAACACGGTTCATGAAAAGCACAAGAATTCCCAGAGACCCCATGGATATGAGCAGAATGCAGGAAATCATGGAAGGAATGTCTCAACAATACATGAGGTCTCAAGAGAGACGAGAGGACTTTCACCTCAAAATGATGGATATGCAAAGGAACTTTGAATCAAGATTCTTGGATCTGCAAAGGGAACAGAATTTACACTTACAGGAATCCTTCAGCCACATATGCCAACACCAAGATGCCAATGTCTTGGCAATCAAGGAAGCCACCACTTTACAGAATGCAAGATACTCAGTCCAAGCTGATTACAACATCAGTTCGCAAATCAAGCTTAACTACATAGGGGAACATCTACACAAAATGGACCCAGCATTCCCAGCTTTTGATGAGTATTTCAAAGGGAGGAAAGAAGGAGAAATAAACAAGGCAATGATCCTTGAAAAAGGAGTGGAAGAAACGATGAAAAAGGCTGGATTCTGGAAAAAGCTCATAAGAAAAGACAAAGGAAGCACAAGTGGTCAAAAAGAGGCAAGAAGCAAGAAGAAGCAGGATCCCAAGAATTAAGAAGAACCAAGCAAATAATAAGAGGTGGTCTCGTTCCTTAATAATCAAATGATCATTGGTGGATTGTTTTTATGAGCTTTCTTTCATCATAAGTCATTTAAGTGTTATGTGGAGTTTTTTTTTAGTATGAGTGTCTGTTTATTGCTTTGAATAAAGTGAATGCCTAGATGTTTGGATATAACTTCACCTTCTTAAACGAGTGCTTGCCATGCTTGTTCTGTTTCCAAAAATAAAAGAAAAGTTTGAACAAAAGTAACTTGGCTAAATTAGTGACAAATCAAGTAGAATTAAGTGGTGGTATGCATGCTTGATTGTATAAATCAGATCACTGGAATTAAAGTGTAGAATTATCATTTTTTGTGTAGAAATTGAAAACTGTCTATGGATCTTGATGAATAAATGTCTTTGGCCATGAAAAAGAAAGAAAAAGAAGAAGAAAAAGTCACTGAAAAAGGGCAACCAAAAAGCAAAAAAATTGAGAAAATAAGCTAGGCACCAATGGTTTGAACTTCTGAGACAAGGCTCTGAGCATCAATTACTAGGAAGAAAAAGAAAGAAACAAGAACTCAAAGAGTTATTGTCCTAGTTAAATGCTTGTGGTGGAATTGTATCAAAGAGAGAGGCTTGAGCAAGTAAATCCTAAGGGGTGCTTCAACACCTAATACCTTAGACCAACTAGTTTGGGAGTATTGATTGAAAGCTTATCTTAAAAAGCCGCTTTGATACATGACACCTAGAGTCGAGGCCAAATTCCAAAAAAAGAAAGAAAAATGCTAGAAAATAAGTGCTGCTTCAAGGTGACAATCTATAAAGAGATTTCCATAATATCATTTGAATGAAAGTTCTAAGATCTAAGACTTCCAAAATGTAAGGACTAATGAGCACTGGAATCCTTGCATAAGCATACAAATTAGAGTTCATCCCACTGCCACTTATTCACTTCACCCACTAAGGCATCATAAGCAATTCTTCAATACATTTCAATTAAGAGGATTCTTTGTGCATAGTTCTTTTCTTGCTTGGGAACAAGCAAGATTTAAGTTTGGTGTTGTGATGCCAGGGCATCTTGGCTAGTTTTACTAGCCATTTTTTGTGTGCTTTAGGGTGGTTTCATGCATTTTTCTAGGAAATGAGCAAGTATTTGGATGAAAATGCATTCACACCATGATTCAAGCAAACATTGTGAATTTTGAATGATTTCATGAGAATTATGCATGAATTGATTGATAAAATGGATGATGCATGATCCCATGATTAAGAGCAAGACTTTGATGCACTTTTTTTTATTGATTTCAGGTAACAAGAAGCAGAGAAGAGCCACGTTAGTGGCTATGTTAGTACCACTAACTTGGCCACTAACGTGGAAGGAAGGAAAGTTGGAACGTTAGTGGAAACGTTAATGGCATCAACTTTGAAGAAGGAGCAGCGTTAGTGGCAAAAGTGAGTGCCAATAACGCTAGCGAAGGTGCAAGAAGACCCACATTAGTCTCCACGTTAGTTACATTAACGTGGAAACTAACGTGGAAGGAAAGGGAGATGCCAACGTTACTGGAAAAGGTGATCTCCACTAACGTTTGCGAAGCAAAAAGACCCACGTTAGCTTCCACGTTAACTACATTAACATGGGAACTAACGTGGAAGGAAAGGGAGAAGCCAAAGTTAGTGGAAAAGGTGATCTCCACTAACATTTGCGAAGCAAAAAGACCCATGTTAGCTTCCACGTTAACTACATTAACGTGGTAGTTAACGTGGGCAAAAGTCTCACCCAGTAGCCTGACCATGCCTTCTTCAAACAAGAATAACTTGAGCCACAAAGCTTCAAATGAGGTGATTCCAGTGGCATTGGAAAGTAGGATTCCAGAGCTTTCCAAGAATATATGGCATTACATGGTGGACACTAAATTTGAGGGAGAAAATCTGCCCCGAAAGTGCAAAGATGAAAATGGTATCAACCTGTAGTAAGGCCAGCTGACCTCTTCACCTTCCAAGAAGTATAACTCGAGTTGTAGAGCTCCAAATGATGCGCTTCCAAAAGAGTTGGAAAGTAGACATCCAGGGCTTTCCAACAATATATAATAGTATGGGGTGGACATTAAGTTGAGCTTCAGAAACTGGCAATTTTCAGCTCCTAATCGCGGACGTTATTGGCACTCACGTTTGCCAATAACGCCAGCCACTATGCCAGCAACCCTGTCCCCTTCAAAGGATCATAACTTGAGTTACAGAGGTCCAATTGATGAGATTCCAGTTGCGTTAGAAAGCTGATATTCAGAGCTTTCCAACGATATATAATACTCTATAGTGGGCATGAAATTGGAGCACAAACCAGAGGCATCTTTTAAGCCCCAAAAACACCAACTGGGTAGCAAGTGTGTCGTTAGCCACACTAACTTCAGCACAAACGCCACACTTGTAGCGTTAGTGTGGCTAACCTTAGCACTGACATTAGTACCTGGACCTCAACTTGATTCTCTTTCAAGGACCACCCAACCTCAAGGAAGCAAGCCCACAAGTGTCAACTAATCAAGGCCACAAGAAGCATCTAGAATAGGAATTTTCATTTAATTGTAAATTGCTTTTAATCTCATTTTGTAATTTAGGAGAGCCTATATAAGGGCCTTAGCTTTTACATTCAACGGACATTCGGGAATAGGGGGAATTGAAGAGGGGTCTTCAGACTCCCTCCTCTCACACACTTTTCCTTTTCTTTCATTTCTTTGTACTTTTCATTTATGAAGTTTGAAGTTTCAATTTTAGTTTTAATCTTCATCTTTACTTTTCTGCACTTTCTTTCTTTTCTATTTTTTTGTAGAGCAATGACCAACTAACTCTTTTCATTGGGTTAGAGAGCTCTATTGTGATTCAATGGATCAATTGTAGTTCTCATTCTTCTTCTTCTTTCTTTTCTCATGATTTTACTAGAAAACTTTCAATCTTCATCCAATTGGGTAGTTATCTTGGAAAAGAAGCTATTCATACTTGGATCTCTTCTGAACCTTGGAAGAGGAATGAAGAGATCATGCTAGAAATGCTTTCTCATGTTGGACCAAATTGGGGTTGGAAGGATATGGTGACTATAATTCTACCAACACTTGATTTGGGAATGCATGTGGTATAATCAGTGACCATACTTCATCTCTTCTCATGAGCAATTGACCAAGGAATTGGCTATTGATCAAGATTTGAGAGATTGAATTACAAGGAATTGTAATTCGATCACTTAAGATTGCCAAGGAGATCAATGAACGCATTGATTGAGGAAGAGATGAGAATGAATATGATCCGGAGGATTGCAATATCTCTTGATCCCAATGTTCATTTTATTTTTAGTTCTTACATTTACTTTTCTTGTCATTTTACTTTTCTGCACTTTATTGCTTTTCCTTTCTTTTCTGTCAATTTACAATTCTTGCTGCTCATCATCCAAATCTGAACCGTCTGACTAGGATAATCAATTAACCATTGATTGCTTAATCCTTTAATCTCTGTGGGATTTGACCTCACTCTTTTGTGAGTTATTACTTGACGACAATTTGGTATACTTGCCAAAGGGAGATTTGTTGAGAGACAAGTTTCCGTGAGCATCACTTGGATCAAGAAGTGAACGCGTCATTTAACGAAAGAAACATGCAGCTCATTGTAGCAAAAAAATAAAATAAAATGCAAATAAATAAATTCCAATCAATAACTTAGCACTCTATTGCAAATCCCCGGCAATGGCACCAAAAATTGACGTGGCGGAAATTGGCGAGTTAAGAAATTATTATAAGAGATACGTTGCAAGTACAGTTCTTAACCAACCGAAAATCCATTTATCAATTTAGAAGGGTTGTCACAAAAATTAAAATTAAAATTAAAATTAAAATATTGGGAGTATGAATCCCAGGTCGTTGATAAACCCATATTTTATGATATATTTTGTGGTTAATTTGAGTGATTTATTCAATCCTTCACCCACTTATTCATATTAGTTGCATGGTTTTACTTCCCCTTCCTTATTATGTGATGTATGTGAAAAACATGTTTCCTATGCTTTTAAATTAATTATTTTAATTACCTTTATTTCCATTCGATGCCGTGATTAGTGTGTTGAGTAGTTTCAGATCCTCTAAGGCAGGAATGACTTAAAGGATGGAAAGGAAACATACAAAAATGGAAGGAAAGCGCAAAATGGAGTTTCTGAAGAAACTGGTATCCACACGATCGCATGGGCGACGCGGACGCATGCCAAGCGCGAATCAACAGCGACGCGGCCGCATGACTGACGCGACCGCGCGCCTTAAGCAAAACACATACGATGCGGCCGCATGACTGACGCGACCGCGTGACAAGAAAAGCTCCGAATGACGCGACCGCGTGACCCACGCGGACTCGTGACAAAGGCCACGCACCAAAAATTGCAGAAACGCTCATAGCAAATTTTGAAGCCTTTTTTGGCCCAAATCCAAGTCCAGAAGGCATAGACCAGAGGTTATGAAGTGAGGGAGTGCATCCATTCAAGGAGAGCTCGCCAATTCAGTTACTTTCCATGATTTAAATTTAGTTTGGAGAGAGGTTCACTCCTCTCTCTTTAGGATTAGGATTTAGATTTAGGATTTTTATTTGCTTTCAAGATTATCTCTTTTGGCCAGGTTCAATATTCCTTTTTATTTACTTTTGCAAGTTACTTTATGAATCCTTTCATGTTACAGATCACTCTTTTATTAATGTTATTTGAGGTATTTCAGTTTAATATTGATTTCTTTTATTTATGCTATTGTTGCTTTTACTCTGAAGACATTTTTATTCCAGTATATTTACTTCCCCTTTTGGTTTTGGTTAAGAAATTAGTAACTCAGGAGTTGTCAAACTCAAACACGATTGATAATTGTTATCTTGCTAATTGAATTGAACTTCAATAATCTCAATCTTTTCTTAGGAAATAAATAGGATCCGAAGATCAAACCAATTAATCCCTTGACCTTCCTTTATATTAGTAAAGGCTAACGAAGTGGAATTAAGATTCAATTATTATCATCATTGATAAGGATAGCCAGGATAGGACCTCTAATTTCTCATACCTTGCCAAAAGTTTGCTTTACAGTATTTATTTATTTTTAATTACCATTTAAAATATTTGTCATATTTGTTCCTCATTCTTGAAACCCCAAATTTGCAATCTCCATAACCAATAATAAGAACATACTTCCCTGCAGTTCCTTGAGAAGACGACCCGAGGTTTGAATACTTCGGTTATCAATTTTTAAGGGGTTTGTTACTTGTGACAACCAAAACGTTTGCACGAAAGGGATTTTTGTTGGTTTAGAAACTATATCTACAACGCGACTGTTTTTATGACATTCTTTACTAGCAAAAATCTCTAACGTCAGTCGTCTCCCAACGAGTTACAGAAAGATGTGCTATTTTATTAATCAGATGTTTTCAAAAATGGTTTAAGTTGATAAACAGGAAATTAAATTAGAGAATTTATGTAATTTTAAATAAAAACCTTGACTGGGAGTAGATTAGTTGGAAGCCTTATTCTTGTTGGAGTACTCTCAAGATTAATTGATAATTGAAGGTTGTTCTGCTTAGTTACCCTTTACTAGGTAGAGGAAATTCAAGCAAGTTGGAAAGCTATTTCTAGTCACAAGTCCTAATCCTCTCCCTTGAGAAGGACTAGTGTCAATGACTAGAGGGCGATCCAACAATAAACCCAATTACAATTTTTCTCTTGAGTAATCCAACTCAAGGTTTCCTTTCAATCATCTCCCAATCAAGTCATGGAACTACTCGCTCATTATGAATGTAAATTTCACAAAATAAGGAAGAGAAATACTGAAAGACATAATAAATAATAATCAAAAGGATCAATTAAAAATAAAAATAATTCATGTATAAATAAATTCTAGAAATAATCCAAGAGTAACTCTGAGTAAATAAAGGACATGAAAGAGTAAGTGACAAGTAAGGAAACAAACTAGAATGACGAAGTCTTGACGGAGGCAATAACTCTTCTCAATGTCCCAATCCAAAAAGCAATAAAATCAAATCCTAAGAACTATGAATGTGTAGAGAGAAAACCTAGAGGAGAGGTAAAATCAGATCTAAAAACTAAAATTAGGTGGAATGAATGTTATTTTCTGTCTCTGCATGATCCCTGGCTCTAATTTGCTTTTCTGGGCCGAAAGCTGGGTCAAAACAGGGCCCAAAATCGCCCCCAGCGAATTCTGCAGATTCTGCAGATCGCACATGTCACGCGATCGCGTTATCCAGGCGTTCGCGTTATCTAGCGTTTTGCCTTGCCACGCGATCGCGTCGTCCACGCCTTCGCGTCACTGGTGCAGTTTCCAATCCGTGCGGTCGCGTGAGCCATGCGTCCGCGTCGCTGCAATTTCCTCTATATCACGCGGTCGCGTGAGCCATGTGCCCACGTCACTTCTCACTGGTCATCTTCTTAATTTCTTGTGTTCCTTCCATTTTTGCAAGCTTCTTTTCTAATCTCCAAGTCATTCATGCCCTATAAAGCCTGAAACACTTAACACACAGATCACGGCATCGAATGGAATAAAGGAGAATTAAAATACAAAATTAAAAGTTTCTAGGAAGCAAGTTTTCAACCATAAAGCATTTTTAGGAAGGAATTATAAATGCATGCTTATTTAATGAATAAGTGGGTAAAGATTTGATAAAACCACACAATTAAACACAATATAAACCATAAAATAGTGGTTTATCAGGGACAAGCAAGATTTAAGTTTGGTGTTGTGATGCATTCGCATTTTAGCTAGTTTAGCAAGTTACTTTAGTCAATTTTAGTTCAATTTCATGCATGTTACTCAAATAAAAAAGCACTTAAATGGATTCTGTCATCATACTTTGATAGATTGAGGACTAAATGAATTTTGTTCAATTTCATGCAAACAATTGAAGAAAAGTATGAATGAGTGAGTTATCTAAAAATAGTTGCTCAAGAGACAGAGCTTTGATGTATTACTATTTTATTTTGTGATCATAACAAGGGAGAAGAGCACCAAATATCCCTCAAAGAACATTTCAAAGCCCAGGGTATATCTCCGGTTGTTTGAAGAGTGCTACGTTCTCCTGCATAAGCACCATATATGACTAAGAACACTCTTCATCCAAGAGCACTACACTCTTCAACCAAGAGCGCCTGCGATACGGAGGGAAAAAATTTAGCTGGCGACGCGTACACGTGGGTGACGCGTACGTGTAAAGGAGATATTTTGAAGCCCACGCATACGCGTGAGCGATGCGTACGCGTGGGAGCAGCAATTCTGAATAAGCATGCACACGCATGGATAAAGCAGCAGTGTGAAAGTGGCACTTTTGGAAGGCCACTCATACGCGTGGATGACGCGTATGCGTGGGAGAGCGCTCTTCTGGAGAGCGCACTGAAGAGGACGCGTACGCGTAAATGATGCGTACGCGTGACATGGGCTAAAGAGAGGAATGACGTAGGTGACACGTACGCATCGCAAGTGCCAAATTGTTGAAGGACGCGTACGTGTATGTGATGCGTACGCGTCGATGCCTGAGCGCTCCGCTTTCCTAAAGAGCGCTACGTTCTCCTGGAGCAAGATATTCCACTATATAGAAAAGCCAATTTTGTAGAGTTTCCAAGTACACCTAAAGAAGCAAGTACACTAGTATAAATAGAGGGCATCTTGAATTATTAAAAAAAGCTCAGTTGGGGGGAAGGGCTTCTTCCATATCTACTTTTTGAGCTTCTTTTTCTTTTAGATCTCTTTTGTGCTTTGCACTTTTGAATTTTACTTTCTGCTACTGAGACTCTGCATCACTTTCCTTTCTGTTTACAATTTTCTTTTCCAGTTTGAATTTTACTTTTCCAGTTTCATTTTATTTTCCAGTTTTATTTTCTCTTTCTCTTCTATGTTCAGTTTAATTTCCAATTTTAGAATTCTGTTTGAACTTAGAGCTATGAGTCACTAAACCCCAATTTCATTAGGGGGAGGAGCTTTACTGTAATCATAATGAATCAATGAAATTATTCTTCCTCTCAAATAATTTGGGCAGCTAGAGGATAACTTCTGTTTTCATTGTGAATTATTCACTCTGGAAGGGGGTTTAATTCAATTGAATGCTTGTGTGAGCCTCGGAAGGGGAATCACTTGCATTAGAATTGGAGCTCTATCCTTTACAACTCTCTTAACCAACACCATTCGATAGGAATTGAGGTTTTGAGAGTTTGTGTGGCTTATGGATAAGAGAATGTTCTCTAACTCTTCTCATGATAATTAGATCAAAGAATTGGAAAGATTGATTGTGATTAGAGAGATTGGATTACCAAGGAATTGGGATCCAATCAATTTCAATCCACCATAGATCTACTCACATGATTGAGAAAGGAGTTCAGACCCATTTGATTAATGATGGATTATAGTATCTCCAATTCCTGATGAATCATTCTCTTAAAATTTCTTCAATTTAGATTTCTCTACATTCACTTTAATTGATATTGTTCACTGCTGTCTCGATTCCCTAACCCAATTTCTTTTATAATTCATGCAATTTAAGTTTCACTGCAATTTAGATTCTGCACTTTTACTTTCTTGCAATCTAATATTCCAGTCATTTATATTCCTTGCAAATTAAGATTCAGCTCTTTTACTTTCTTGCTCTTTAAGTTTCAGTCATTTAAATTTCTTGTCATTTAAGTTTCAAGCAATTTACATTCAGCACTTTATATTTCTTGTAATTTAATTTCTGTTGATCAAACTTCATTCAATTCATCACTTGTTAGCTTGACTAGACTTATCACCATACTAAAGTTGCGTAATCCCTTAATTCCTGTGGGATCGACCTCACTCTGGTGAGTTTTACTACTTGATACAACCCGGTATACTTGCCGGTTAGTTTGTGCGAATTTAATTTTTCGCCATCAAGTTTCTGGCGGCGTTCCCGGGGATTGATTTAGATTGACAATTAAGTAGGTGATAATCTAGATTAAGCATATTTCTTTGTTTTTTATAAGCCCACTAACTGTTTGAGATTTTGTTTCTGCTAACTGTAACTTCACTCTAGCAATAGAGTATTCTGCTTTTGTTTTTTTGGTTTGTTTGTGTTGTATGCCAAGAGGAAGAAGTGGTGCATCCACCTCTTTTGATTCTGAACCAGAGAGAACCTTCTTGAGATTGAGAAGAGAAGTAAGAGGGAAGGGAGTGATTGGAGAAGAAGAGTCAGAAGAGGGAGATCAAGAGATGGAGGATAATCTCCCTAATCCACCAGAGGAGGTGGCCAATAACAATGGCCAACCTCCAAGGAGAGTTCTGGCCTCATATACGATTCCTAATGCAAGGAACTGTGAAAGCAGCATACTCACTCCAAATTTCCATGCCAATAACTTTGAGTTGAAGCCTCAACTTATAGTCCTACATGTTTTGAGCACTTTAATTAATGCTTCTTCTTCTTATGGCTCTAGGGCAAAGCTTATGATCACAGGAAAGGTATCTCCATCTCCCAGAAATGCATATTTTAGGGAGGATAGTAGTGGCTTAAGCTCAAGTTTTGGAGGCTTCTCCTTTTCCTCAGAGGTTTCCAAAGGTTCCTCTGAATTAGGCTGAGTATCATTAAGGATATCATCTAGCCCTTCCTTGAGGCTTTCGGCCATGTTGACCTCTTCTACCAGGGAATCAATGAGGTCAATGCCCATGCATCCCTCAGGAATGTCTGGATGCTGCATAGCCTAGACAGCATTCAGTACGAACTTTTTCTCATTGACTCTCAGGGTTACTTCCCCTTTTTCAACGTCAATGAAAGTTCGTCTTGTAACTAGGAAGGGTCTTCCTAGGATAAGGGATGCACTCTTGTGCCCCTCCATGTCCAACACCACAAAGTCAGTGGGGAAAGCAAAGGGTCCAACCCTGACAATCATGTCTTCAATTACTCCTGATGGTATTTTAATAGACCCATCAGCAAGTTGAAGGCATATGCGGGTTCATTTGACTTCATCAGTCAAACAAAGCTTCTTTATTAAAGAAGCAGGTATTAGGTTGATGTTTGCCCCAAGGTCACATAGAGCTGTCCTTGTACAAGCATCACCTAGAGTGCATGGTATCATAAAGCTTCCAGGATCCTTAAGCTTCTCTGGCAAGCTATTTTGAATGATTGCACTGCATTCCTCAGTGAAGAGGACTGTTTGTGTCTCTCTCCAATCCTTCTTATGACTTAGAATGTCCTTCATGAATTTTGTATAAGAAGGTATCTGTTCAAGAGCTTCTGCAAAAGGGATCTTTATCTCTAATGTTCTGAGATACTCCGTAAAGCGGGCAAACTGTTTATCCCTTTCCTCTTGACAGAGTTTCTAAGGAAATGGCATCTTAGCCTTGTATTCATCAACCTTGGTTGATGAAGGCCGAATGCCATGTGAGTTGGAAGGGGGGTTACTAGCTTGCTTAGGAGGGTTGTTATTAGTCTGTGACTGACCTTTTTTGCATGGGCGTTTGAAGAGAGAAATTTTGCGTGGCCTAGAATTTTGCAGAATAAATCCTCGTTGTAGGTATAGCTTCTAAACCAACAAAAGTCCTTTCTCACAAACGTTTTGGTTGTCACAAGTAACAAACCCCTTTAAAATTGATAACCGAAGTATTTAAACCTCGGGTCGTCTTCTCAAGGAACTGCAGGGAGGTGTTCTTATTATTGGTTATAAGTTTTGTAAATTGGGGGATTTGAAAGTAATGAACAAGTAATTTAAATGGCAAGTTGGTGTGAAAATCGTGATCATTCCATTCCTTGGTAACGGCGCTAAAAACTCAATACGCACGTTCATGATCTTATATCTGTTTCACAACTTCGTACAACTAACCAGCAAGTGCACTGGGTCGTCCAAGTAATAAACCTTACGTGAGTAAGGATCGATCCCACGGAGATTGTCGGTATGAAGCAAGCTATGGTCACCTTGTAAATCTCAGTTAGGCAGATTCAACTGATTTTATGAATTGATAAGTAAAAGATAAATAAAATATAAAATAGGATAGTGGTACTTATGTAATTCATTGGTGAGAATTTCAGATAAGCGCATAGAGATGCTTTCGTTCCTCTGAACCTCTGCTTTCCTGCTGTCTCCATCCAATCAATCCTACTCCTTTCCATGGCAAGCTTTATGTAGGGCATCACCGTTGTCAATGGCTACATCCCATCCTCCTGTGAAAATGGTCCAATGCGCTGTCACTGCATGGCTAATCATCTGTCGGTTCTCGATCATACTGGAATAGGATTTACTATCCTTTTGCGTCTGTCACTACGCCCAGCACTCGCGAGTTTGAAGTTCGTCACAGCCATCCCTTCCCAGATCCTACTCGGAATACCACACACAAGGTTTAGACTTTCCGGATCTCAGGAATGGCCATCCATGGGTTCTAACTTATACCACGAAGACACTAATATCTCGGACTCGGTCCCCTGTATTAGATATCGAAGAGATATCCATTCAATCTAAGGTAGAACGGAAGTGGTTGTCAGGCACGCGTTCATAAGTTGAGAATGATGATGACTGTCATGATCATCACATCCATTATATTGAAGTGCGAATGAATATCTTAGAAGCGGAATAAGTTGAATTGAATAGAAAAATAGTAGTACTCTGCATTAATCTTTGAGGAACAGCAGAGCTCCACACCTTAATCTATGGTGTGTAGAAACTCTACCGTTGAAAATTACATAAGTGAAAGGTTCAAGCATGGCCGAATGGCCAGCCCCCCTGATCTAAGAACTAAACGTCCCAAGATGTCTAATACAATAGTAAAATGTCCTATATATACTAGACTAGCTACTAGGGTTTATAGAAATAAGTAATTGATGCAGAAATCCACTTCCGGGGCCCACTTGGTGTGTGCTTGGGCTGAGCTTATAGTTTACACGTGGAGAGGTCATTCTTGGAGTTGAACGCCAGTTTGTAACATGTTTCTGGCATTGAACTCCACTTTGGAACTTGTTTCTGGCGCTGAACGCCAGACTGCAACATGGAACTGGCGTTCAATGCCAGTTTTCGTCATCTAAACTCGGGCAAAGTATGAACTATTATATATTGCTGGAAAGCCCTAGATGTCCACTTTCCAACGCAATCGGAAGCGTGCCATTTGGAGTTCTGTAGCTCCAGAAAATCCACTTTGAGTGCAGGGAGGTCAGAATCCAACAGCATCTGCAGTCCTTCTTCAACCTCTGAATCTGATTTTTGCTCAGGTTCCTCAATTTCAGCCAGAAAATACCTGAAATCATAGAAAAACACACAAAATCATAGTAAAGTCCAGAAATGTGATTTTTAATTAAAAACTAAAAAAAATATACTAAAAACTAACTAAATCATACTGAAAACATACTAAAAACAATGCCAAAAAGCGTATAAATTATCCGCTCATCACAATACCAAACTTAAATTGTTGCTTGTCCCCAAGCAACTGAAAACCAAATAGGATAAAAAGAAGAGAATATACTATAAATTCCAAAATATCAATGAAATATAGCTCCAATCAGATGAGCGGGACTTGTAGCTTTTTGCCTCTTGAATAGTTTTGGCATCTCACTTTATCCATTGAAGTTCAGAATGATTGGCATCTATAGGAACTCAGAGTTCAGATAGTGTTATTGTTTCCCCTAGTTCAGTATGTTGATTCTTGAACACAGCTACTTTATGAGTCTTGGCCGTGGCCCTAAGCACTTTGTTTTCCAGTATTACCACCGGATACATAAATGCCACAAACACATAATTGGGTAAACCTTTTCAGATTGTGACTCAGCTTTGCTAAAGTCCCCAATTAGAGGTGTCCAGGATTCTTAAGCACACTCTTCTTTTACTTTGGACCTTGACTTCAACCGCTCAGTCTCAAGTTTTCACTTGACAACTTCACGCCACAAGCACATGGTTAGGGACAGCTTAGTTTAGCCGCTTAGGCTAGGATTTTATTCCTTTAGGCCCTCCTATCCACTGATGCTCAAAGCCTTGGGATCCTTTTTATTTACCCTTGCCTTTTGGTTTTAAGGGTTATTGGCTTTTTGCTCTTGCCTTTTGGTTTTAAGAGCTTTTGGCTTTTTCTGCTTCTTTTTTTCTTTTTCTTTCTATTATTTTTTTTCGCCATTTTTCTCTTTTTTTTTTCGCAAGCTTTCTGTATTCACTGCTTTTTCTTGCTTCAAGAATCAATTTTATGATTTTTCAGATTATCAAATAACATTTCTCCTTATCATCATTCTTTCAAGAGCCAACATATTTAACATTCTTAAACAACAACTTCAAAAGACATATGCATTGTTCAAGCATTCATTCAGAAAACAAAAAGTATTGTCACCACATCAAAATAATTAAACTAGTTTCAAGGATGAATTCGAAACCATGTACTTCTTGTTCTTTTGTAATTAAAACTTAGAGTTTGACTGTGGGGGCTTTGGTTGACTCTGCAGTGAGAGAAGCTTTTCATGCTTCCTCTCCATGGTTACAGAAGGAGAACCGTGAGTTTTCAACACAAGGGAGTCCTCATTCAGTTGAAGGATCAATTCTCCTCTGTCCACATCAATCACAGCTCTTGCTGTGGCTAGGAAGGGTCTTCCAAGAATGATGGATTCATCCTCATCCTTCCCAGTATCCATGATTATGAAATCAGCAGGGATGTAAAGGCCTTCAACCTTTACTAACACGTCCTCTACCTGACCATAAGCCTGTTTTCTTGAGTTTTCTGCCATCTCTAATGAGATTCTGGCAGCTTGCACCTCAAAGATTCCCAGTTTCTCCATTACAGATAGGGGCATGAAGTTTATCCCTGACCCAAGGTCACATAGAGCCTTCTCAAAGGTCATGGTGCCTATGGTGCAAGGTATTAAGAACTTTCCAGGATCCTGTTTCTTCTGAGGCAATTTCAGTTGATCCAGATCACTCAGTTCATTGGTGAGCAAGGGAGGTTCATCTTCCCAAGTCTCATTACCAAATAATTTGGCATTCAGCTTCATGATTGCACCAAGGTACTTGGCAACTTGCTCTTCAGTAACATCTTCATTCTCTTCAGAAGAAGAATACTCATCAGAGCTCATGAATGGCATAAGGAGGTTTAATGGAATCTCTATGGTCTCTAGATGAGCCTCAGAATCCTTTGGTTCCTCAGAGGGAAACTCCTTATTGATCTCTGGACGTCCCAGGAGGGCTTCCTCACTGGGATTCACGTCCTCCTCCTCTTTTGTGGTTTCGGCCATGATGGTCATTTTAATGGCCTTGCACTCTCCTTTTGGATTTTCTTCTGTATTGCTTGGGAGAGTACTAGGAGGGGTTTCAGTGATCCTTTTACTCAGCTGGCCCACTTGTGCTTCCAAATTTCTAATGGAGGACCTTGTTTCATTCATGAAACTTAGAGTGGCCTTAGACAAATCAGAGACTAAATTTGCTAAGCTAGATGGATTCTGCTCAGAATTCTTTGTCTGTTGCTGAGTGGATGATGGAAAAGGTTTACTATTGTTAAACCTGTTTCTTCCACCATTAATAAAGCCTTGTTGAGGCTTTTGTTGATCCTTCCATGAGAAATTTAGGTGATTTCTCCATGAGGGGTTATAGGTGTTTCCATTAGGTTCACCCATGTAATTCACCTCTGCTATTGCAGGGTTCTTAGGATCATAAGCTTTTTCTTCAGAAGATGCCTCTTGAGTACTGTTGGATGCAGCTTGCATTCCATTCAGACTCTGAGAAATCATATTGACTTGCTGAGTCAATATTTTGTTCTGAGCCAATATGGCATTCAGAGTATCAATTTCAAGAACTCCCTTCTTCTGAGGCGTCCTATTACTCACAGGATTCCTCTCAGAAGTGTACATGAACTGGTTATTAGCAACCATGTCAATGAGTTCTTGAGCTTCTGCAGGCATTTTCTTTAGGTGAATGGATCCACCTGCAGAAGTATCCAATGACATCTTAGCTAATTCAGGCAGACCATCATAGAATATATCCAGGATGGTCCATTCTGAAAGCATGTCAGAAGGACACTTTTTGGTCAGTCGCTTATATCTTTCCCAAGCTTCATAGAGGGATTCACCTTCTTTCTGTCTGAAGGTTTGAACATCCACTCTAAGCTTACTCAGCTTTTGAGGAGGAAAGAACTTGGCTAAGAAAGCCGTGACGAGCTTATCCCAAGAGTTCAGGCTATCTTTGGGTTGAGAGTCCAACCACACTCTAGCTTTGTCTCTTACAGCAAACGGAAAAAGCATAAGCCTGTAGACCTCGGGATCAACCCCATTGGTCTTAACAATATCACAGATCTGCAAGAACTCAGTTAAGAACTGAAAAGGATCTTCAGATGGAAGTCCATGAAACTTGCAGTTCTGTTGCACCAGAGAAACTAATTGAGGTTTCAGCTCAAAATTGTTTGCTCCAATGGCAGGAATGGAGATGCTTCTTCCATGTAAATTAGAATTAGGTGCAGTAAAGTCACCAAGCATCCTCCTTGCATTATTATTATTTTCGGCTGCCATCTCCTCTTCTTGTTCGAAAATTTCTGTAAGGTTGTCTCTGGATTGTTGTATTTTAACTTCTCTTAATTTCCTTTTCAGAGTCCTTTCAGGTTCAGGATCTGCTTCAACAAGAATGTTCTTGTCCTTGCTCCTGCTCATATGACAAAGAAGGGAATAACAAAGAAAATATGGAATCCTCTATGTCACAGTATAGAGATTCCTTTGTGTGAGCAGAAGAAGAAAAGAATGTAATGTAAAGAAGAGAAGAGGGGAAAACTTGAACACAGAGAGGGAGGTGGTGTTCGAATTTTTGGATGGAAGAGAAGTGTTAGTAGATGAATAAATAAATAGAAGGAGATGAGAGAGAGAATTTTGAAATTTAGTTAAAATAAAAATTAAAATTGAAAGTTAGATTTCGAAAATTAAAGTTGAAATTAAATTAAAATTAAAACAATTAGTTAATTAAAAAGGAATTTTGAAAAAGGATTTTTGAAAAAGATTTTGAAAAGATAAGATTTTTAAATTGAAAATTTGATTTGATTCATAAGAAACAATTAAATTTAAAAAATTTTTGACTAAATCAAATCATATTTTCAAAAATTTTGAGTAAAATAAGGAAAAAATATTTCTTTTTTTTGAATTTTAATGATGAGAGAGAAAAATATGAAAAAGACTCATAACATAAAAATTATGAATCAAAACACACAATGCATGCAAGAACACTATGAATGTCAAGATGAACACCAAGAACACTTTGAAGATCAAGATGAACATCAAGACTTATTTTTGAAAATTTTTAATGAAAGAAAAACATGCAAGACACCAAACTTAGAAATTTTCAAACTTTAGAAACTAACAAATTAAAAATGAATATGAAAAAGAAGAAAAGACACAAAATACGAAAATATGAAGATCAAACAAGAAGACTGGCCAGGAACAACTTGAAGATCATGAAGAACATATGATGAATTTTCAAAAATTCTTGAGAAAAAGAAACACATGCAAGACACCAAACTTAAAAAAATTGACTCTAGACTCAAACAAGAAACACAAAAATATTTTTTGATTTTATGATTTTATCAATTTTTTTGGTTTTTCGAAAATTAATTTTGAAAAAACGAAAAAAGAAAAAGAAATTTTTTTTTGTATATTTTTTTTTCGAAAATAAGAATAATAAAAGCAGAAAGGTTAAAATTAAAATAAAATTACCTAATCTGAGCAACAAGATGAACCGTCAGTTGTCCAAACTCGAACAATCCCCGGCAACGGCGCCAAAAACTTGGTGTGCAAAATCGTGATCATTCCATTCCTTGGTAACGGCGCTAAAAACTCAATACGCACGTTCATGATCTTTTATCTGTTTCACAACTTCGTACAACTAACAAGCAAGTGCATTGGGTCGTCCAAGTAATAAACCTTACGTGAGTAAGGGTCGATCCCACGGAGATTGTCGGTATGAAGCAAGCTATGGTCACCTTGTAAATCTCAGTCAGGCGGATTCAACTGATTTTATGAATTGATAAGTAAAAGATAAATAAAATATAAAATAGGATAGTGGTACTTATGTAATTCATTGGTGAGAATTTCAGATAAGCGTA